>NC_081158.1:34606108-34906108 GCF_012432095.1 Onychostoma macrolepis
TTTATTATTTTTTTCATTATTTGTTTAAGTATATATTTATTAAGTATTATTTAAATAGAATTTCAAATAAAGCTGAAATAAAATAATAAATATTAGACGAACAACTTAAAGTAAAAAAAACAAAAAACGTTCCTTTGGCAACTAACTGAAATAAGTTTAAGTGGTGAAATTACTCAAATTAAAATGGAAATATAAAAGAAATAAAGCTAAATAGAAATATTTGAAACACAAAAAACACTCATAAACAAATGGCAAAAGGGCATGACTAAAATCACTAAAACTAGTAATTATAATAGTATATAATGTTAAAATAACACTAGTGTTTAAGCTTAGACAGTTTGCACAATAAAATGCATTTGTGTTTTTAATGCGTCTTGAATTCAAAATACACTTATTTTATGTAACAATGAACATTTTCATTATCTTTTTATAAAAAATGTTGCAATCTTTGTATTTTGTTCTGTTTTGTTGTGTTTTTGAATGCAAAACAGGTCTAATGCAAACGCTTTGCAAGAAACGCCATCAAAAACCTCTAATCAGGTGACTTGACTAGTTGTTCATCCAACCCAGCAGCTAGTTGATGATGTATTTATGCAAATCCCGAGTATTTTTATGCTTATGGGAGTACAGGGTCTGGTGGAGAGGAGCGCCAGAGCCTCAACTCTCCTGGAGTTTCAGACGTTTCAGGCATTAAGAAGCAAAATTATTCGTGTCTGAGTGAGACAGACTCATCAGAGAGCAGAGCGGCTCTCAACGGGAGCCAATCACAGCTCAGACATGTGTGTGTGTGTGTGTGTGTGAATGGCTCCAGTGCTTGCACTGACCGTCCGGTGCGTTTGAGACGTGAACCCGTCTGAGGTCACGCAGTAACGAAGCGCTGGTGATTCACGGATCTGCGAGCGGCTCTTAATTGCAGCACATTTCTGTAATTCAGAGCAGTGACATTAAGCGTCAGGTTTTCGAGCTAAAGGGAAATTAGTGTGTGTTATTAATGGCTGCGTGGGACAGCGGCGGCGTGGCCTGAAGCTAAAGCTATGTCTGCAATCTCTCAGCCGTAATCTAAACTTAACCCTGTGTTTACAGGTGCATCTGCAGAGAGTTAGCCGTTAGCATCCCTGTCCATCATCCCCCGGATGCACATGTGACCTGCGTGCTGCCATCTTTACTCACAGCTGCTCAAATCTAGCAAATATACAGCAATTTAATGAAATATATTCGTTTGTGCATGCATCATGCCTATTTGAGTTTTTTAGAAAGATGTCATGTGAAAAAGAAGTGTGCTTTGTTGTTTTGAATATGCACTTGTAGTGTACTTCAAATCTCCAAAGTATATTTAAAAAACTGTTCTTGCATATAATATAATATGTGACCCTGGACCTCAAAACCAGTCTTAAGTGTCAATCTGATAATATTTGGCCGAGATACAACTATTTGAAAATCTGAGGGTGCAAAAAAATCTAAATATTGAGAAAATCGCCTTTAAAGTTGTCCAAATGAAGTTCTTAGCAATGCATATTACTAATCAAAAACGACTTTTTGATATATTTACAGTAGTAAATTTACAAAATATCTTCATGGAATATGATCTTTACTTAATACCCTAATGATTTTTGGCATAAAAGATCTATAATTTATAATTTTGACCTATAGTGTATTGTTGGCTATTGCTACAAATATACCCCAGCGACTTAAGACTGGTTTTGTGCTCCAGGGCCACATATATTATTAATTAAATGAAAGGCCATGTGTACTTACAGAGAGACACTAATTCTTCCTAAGTACACCTTTAAAATTAAAAGGTTTTCTTCAAAGTACATTTCAAATCATTACGTTTTAATAATCTTTTGTTCTTTTGACTAATTTGACTAATTTTATCAATAGTCTTAATTTTTTAAGAAAAGTAAAACTATTAATGGTCGTTTTGGTAATTGAAATAAAGCCGAAATAAAGGTAAATATATTTTATTAGGATTTTAAAGATAATGGAAAAATTTAAGGTTTCTAATTCTAAATCATTATGTTTTAATCTTTCTTATGATTACAGAAGTACTTGGTCATAATTTAAACTGTAGTGTTATTCATTATTACATTTAAAGTTATTATATTTTAAATGTATTAAATTGCAACTTCGTCATAAATGTGTGCACAAACATATTTAAATACACAACTAATAAGTTTCACTATAAATTACATTGAAGTATATTTCAGTTTACCATCAACTGTTGTTTGATCAATTAAAAACAGTAAAAGTTATTATGCAATAACTTATCAATATGTACTGAAGTCCTACTCTAAAACTGCATTAAATATAAATTTAAACTATAATAAATTTTCATTTAAATGCAATTAGTGTGCAATTAAGTATTCAAAAACATTGCATTCAGTTTAAAGTATTATTTCTGTAATACTATAAGTACTCTTTTTTTTAAAAGTATGCCAAAATTTTCTCAAGGAAAGTAAAACTATTCTTTATTTTTATAGTTTCTCTCCATCCCTTTATGGTGAACTCATGCTGCATTTTCTGTGTAGTGAGTATTAAATGTCTACAACTTTGATAAACAACATTATTTCCTATGAAATCAGTCAGTCAGATTGGATCTTCCTCAGAGGCTCTTGTTGTTTTCGTGCACGTCTCCATTCTATAGGCTCCTGTGGGCGTCTGTCTGAGACTCTTGACTAATTACAAACCTTCCTCCAGTTGCATTCTGGGTAACCGTCAGCTTGTGTCATGTGCAGGTTGTGATGTCAGTCACCTTTAACTGTGAACGGCCCTCAGTGACGACGACACCAGCACTTACTGGATTGAGACACGTTCATCCGTTACCATGGTAGCAATCCACATATGATTTTACATTAAAATACACTGTAGCTGGGAGTAAATATTATGGGAAGCATAACTTATATTCTCACTTTACATAACTTACGCTCACTCTCACCCTCCCGGCTATCTGCTATGGTTTCATCTTTGCTTCCTCCCCTAAACAGTTATCATCTCTTGATGCTAACAGTGCTACTGATACTTTCTGTTCCACTTTGACATCTTGTTTAGATACTTTCTGCCCCTTATCTTCCAGGCCAGCCCGTACCTCCCCTTCTGCCCCTTGGCTGTCTGACGTTCTCCGTGAACATCGTTCTAAGCTCAGGGCTGCAGAAAGGCTGTGGCGCAAATCACAAAATCGATCACTCCTCTCTGACTTCTCTGCTAATGTCTCCACTGCTAAAAGGACATCACGACAAAATTAACAATTCGCCTAACTCTCGCATGCTCTTTAAAACATTTTCCTCCCTCCTCTGTCCTCCTCCTCCCCCTCCTTCATCAACTCTAACAGCTGACGACTTTGCCACATTTTTCATTAATAAAATTAAAAACCTCACTGCACAATTCTCCACACCACAAACTGTCAAACACATCTTATCAGCAAACGTACACTCATTCACATCCTTCTCTTCACTCTCTGAGGCAGAAGTCTCTAAACTCATCTTTTCCAGTCATCCTACTACTTGTCCGCTTGATCCTATTCCATCTCATCTCCTTCAAGCCATTTCTCCTGCAGTTGTACCTGCACTCACTCACTCACATTGTTAACACATCCCTTCACACTGGAGTTTTTCCCCTCAGCATTTAAACAGGTTCGTATAACCCCGCTTCTTAAGAAACCCACTCTTAACCCAACTCTTTTAGGGAACTGTAGACCGGTTTCTCTTCTACCTTTCATTGCAAAAACACTTGAACAATTTGTGTTCAACCAAGTCTCTGTCTTTCTCACACAGAACAACCTCCTGGACAGCAGCCAGAAATCTGGTTTCAGAAGTGGACATTCGACCGAAACTGCCTTGCTCTCAGTTGTTGAAGCCCTAAGACATGCAAGAGCGGCTTCCAAGTCTTCATTACTTATCTTGCTGGATGTGTCTGCTGCTTTTGATACAGTTAAGCATCAGATCCTCCTGTCAACCCTATTGAGAAAGGGCATCTCAGGAACCGCACTCCAGTGGTTTGAGTCTTACCTCTCAGATAGGTCCTTCAAGGTATTTTGGAGAGGTGAGGTGTCCAAGTCTCAACATCTAACTACTGGGGTGCCTCAGGGCTCAGTTCTTGGACCACTTCTCTTCTCTGTCTAAATGGCATCACTAAGTTCTGTCATTCAGAAACATGACTTTTCATATCACTGCTATGCTGATGACACTCAACTCTACGCATTATTGTGCCATCCCAAAGAGGCACAAAATCACTTTCATGGACTTTTTCCATTAACTGTTCCCACCTGGTGGAATGACCTCCCCAACTCAATCCGAGCAGCAGAATCCTTAGCCATCTTCAAGAATCGACTAAAAACACATCTATTCCATCCTTATTTGACCCTCTAACTCTAACACTCTCTATTCTAATTCTATTTTATCTGTCTTTTTTATTTAAAAAAAACCAAACACACTTGACTCTCTATCAATTGCATATTTATTCTCTAACTACTAGCTTTTCTTGAAAAACAAACAATATCTGTCTTTTTTCTATTCTATCTACTTGTTTCTTATAAAAAACAAAAAACAAAAACAAACTAAGTTTCTTTTTTCTATATGCTATCTACTCATTTTCTTTTAAAAAAAATACAAATAAAAAAACCTTGCTACGTGTGCTGTGTTAGGCTAACCGAGACTTGTCATGCATGCTATTGCTCTTTTGTTGGTTTTGATTGCTTCTATTGTCCTCATTTGTAAGTCGCTTTGTATAAAAGCTACTGCTAAATGACTAAATGTAAATAATAGAATGATTTCTGAAGGATCATGTGACACTGAAGACTGGAGTAATGATGCTGAAAATTCAGATTTGATCACAGAAATAAATGACAGTTTAACAGATGTTCACATAGAAAACAACTATTTGAAATAGTAATAATATTTCACAATTTTTACTGTATTTTTGATCAAATAAATGCAGCCCTGTTGAGCAGAAGAGACTTCTTTCAAAAAATCTTAGCATCCCCAAACTTTTGACTGTTAGTAACTTTCATCAGTGAGATTAAATGTGCTGTTACTTTACTGAGTGATCAGACTTTCACATGCTGGATGATAAAATACTCTCATTTTCATCAGAATATGTAAATATTCTGCAATCAAATGGTTGGAAAGTTTCTCTGTCTGGTGCGAAGGAGATTTTCTTTGGCAGAATTCTGGATCTTCTCATAACATTCATTTGGCTTGTGAAGGAGTGAAATGTAGTGATTAGATGCTGATAGTTTGTGCCAAAACGTTTCTTAGCTTCAGAGTTCAGCAGAACGATCCAGAAATCTCTCGAAACGCTGAGACGAGGTGGACGCTGGCATGAAAGCACACGGGAATCATGTGATAATTCTCGTCCGGATCTCAGCGTTCATTCATCGAGAGCCGTGAGAGGATGTTTGTTTGTTAATGCACACGTCTCTTCTGATCATCTCCTCCGCGCCGCTGTCTCGCTGTCTGTAACAAAGCGCCGCTGTGCGGTCTCTCTCTCCGTCTGCCTGTCTCTCTCTGCTCCTGAGTGCTTTTTAAATAACATCACCTCAATTATCGCACACAGACGGGCCGCTCTAAAAGCCCGAGTCGCAGTCAATCGCTTTCTTACCAGAGACACACACACACACACACACACACACTCTGCACCATTGTGTCTGTGTGAATCTGAGATCGAAAGAAACGCTGTTTACTGTTTACTGTACTACTGAGGGAACATCCTGACGGTGCTCCATTTGAGACACTCTACAGGTCCTCATGAAACACAACTGATGTCAATGATGTTTGGCATTAGCATGTCACTGAACTAACAATGCATTAACCCTGTAAAGCCTGGCTTAGTAGTCAATAATAATAATAAATGAAATAATAGTCATTTAAAAAAAAAAAAAAAAATCAAACAGTTTATTGAACCTTTAGACAAAATGTTTTAATAAATGTCTGCATGCATGCTTTGTTTTGTATTATGCATCAGGCTTTTATGGCTCATATGTGACACTGGACGACAAAACCAGTCTTAAGTGTCAATTTTTCGAAATTGAGATTTATATATCATCTGAAAGCTGAATAAATAAGCTTTCCATTGATGTATGGTTTGTTATGATCGGAGATTTGGCTGAGATACAACTATTTGAAAATCTGGAATCTGAGGGTTAAAAAAAATCTAAATATTGAGAAAAACGCCTTTAAAGTTGTTCAAATGAAGTTCTTAGCAATGCATATTACTAATCAAAAATTAAGTTTTGATACATTTATGGTAAGAAATGTACAAAATATCTTCATGGAACATGATCTTTACTTAATATCCTAATGATTTTTGGCATAAAAGAAAATTGATAATTTTGACCCATATAATGTATTTTTGGCTATTGTTACAAATATACCCCAGCGACTTAAGACTGGTTTTGTGCTCCAGGGTCACATATAGTCTGATATAGTGAGAATATGGAGGGAAAAACAGCATTTCAACATTTTCAACAACATATCAACAACATTTTATTTAGAGGCCAAATATATGCAATTTCATGCAGATGTTCATATTTATATGATGAAATTCTGATGCTTTTAATGTAAATCAATGAGATCTTTATAACAGTACAGCAGATACTTACATAAAATGATATAAATATCAGTCGTCGGTCTATATTTTGACACAATCTGCATTGTAAAAAGTGCTTGACTTGACTATATCTCCAATAATATGTCTTTGTAAGATGAGATTTAATTTTTAAATGATCCAAACATATAATGCAATGCAGTCCAGTGCTGACTGAGAGATGAAGAAATAAACGCTCCTCAGAAGATCATTCCTCCGCTGAGGAACAGTGAAAGTAAAGGTTCTGGAAACAAACGCTCCTCAAAAGATCCTGATGATCAGATTTGAGACGCACATTATACACGAATAATACATGTGATGAGACATGCGAGGCCTTTAAATATAGCTGGCAGCTATTGCTATATAGATGCATTATCCTTCATCACAGACACTTTTCCACATTAATGAACAAGCAAATATGAGCGAGTGAAGCGCACAGCTGAAGTGATCAATAACCAATCATGAGAATAATGATCATAACCCGTCCTCTGTCATGTGACTCGGTCTCGCGTGGGCTGGTTAAAATCCTGCGTCTTTTCTATTCACGTTTTTCTTTCTTTCGGCTGAAGTTGATTGGCGGCGTGCGGTGAGACGTGATGAACCCGTGTGTGTGTCTTCTGTCGTTTCTGCTGTGATGTTCTCAGATGATCAGCGTGTCTGGAAACGCTGCGGAGGGGAGTTATTTTGTCTTCGTTTGAGCTCTAGAAACATTCAACTTTCAGCACATCGATCAGCCATAAAACAATTCAGCTGCAATTTGTGTGCCATGACAGAAACTGTACATATGAATTATCACAGCAGAGCAAAACCAGTTAACCCTTGTGAAAATCCATTGCCTAGTTTGACATTTAAAAAATGACCAGCCTTTGAAAAATTGCTTGTAAATCTCTCATTATCACCAAATATTGAATTCAATCTTTTCATCAACTTGTTTTCTTTCAGTTGGCACAGGTTTGTGTTTCTTTTTGAAGCTTATTGATCTTAGGCCTCATTGATCTGAGATTAAACCTCAGTTTTTACGTGAAAAAAGCATTAATTGTGGATAATTTTGGCAATAATGACTGGAAAATGAGTTCAGATCAATGAGGCTTACAATCAAACAGTTCTGAAAAGAAAAACTAAATTAAACCTGTGCCAACTGAAAGAAAACAAGTTGATAAAAAAAATTCAGTTTAAGATTTGGTGATAATATCACATAATGAGAGATTTATACACGATTCTTTGTAGGCTGATTATTATTGACCAGGAACACCACAAGTGCAGAAAAGATATCCTCAACACTGACCAAACTTATCAAATTTATTATACACCGTGTGAGTTTTAGTTCAATCTGATAACATTAACATTTTTGGAAAAAATTAAATATTCTCCGGGTCAAAATGACCAGAAAACAACATGAAATAATAGGGTTAAGTTAGAAAAATAACAATAAGCAAATTTGACAAAAATGCATAATTTACTATATATATATATATATAGTAAATGAAAAAATAAATGAAAAAAGCGCAATTTAATGAGCTTCTATGATTTTATAACCATTTGAAATTTTTAATGTCAGTATTTACTGTATTTTCTGGAAAATTAGTCTCACTTGACTTAAAGTCACACCAGGTCAGGATTACATTGCTGAGAGAAAAAAACAAATAAACAAAACCATAGTTGCATGGGTGTAGCAATATTTCATTTTGCTACACCTACTAAATGTAACATATACAAACACTATAAACATCTACTTTCATTCTTGTTGCTATATGGTAAAAAATAATTATCAGTATGTTTGTATTCCACTGAAGACAGACACACACAAACAATATTAATGTAAGCATAAAATAACAGCAGGTCTTCCCTTGTGTCTCAGCATGTCTCTGGTTGACCTCCCAGAATCAATAGACCCTGAACAAAACCACACTGAACCGGACTACAGCTCACAGACAGCAGAAGAGCTGCAATCCCACAATGCATGAACTCCTTCATTTATCTCTCGCTCGCTCGCTCTGCTGTGTGTGTGTGTGTGTGTATCAGTTCTGCTTCAGCTGCTTTATTTTCTCACACACAGACACAACAGCGCACGGGCGTCCATGTGTGCATGTGTGTGTGTGTGTGTGTGTGTGTGTAGCTGTAATCCTCTCAGCAGATTCACCAGGTCACTGATCTCAGAGCAGTCTGGATTTAAAATGCTTTTGTTACTGTTCAAATCTGAGTCAAATCCCCTCACAGCACGCACACACACACACACACACACACACACAGAAGCTATTAAACTTTCAGAAAATGTCACTGAGGTTCACACACACACACACACACTGTACAGTGACAGTGGCTGCCGTGTGTGAGATCTCAGAAAGACACATTTAATGACTCTGTTAGGAAGAAACCTGAATTGACTGCACTGTGCTTTATATACTCTATAAAGCTGAACCTTTAGGCATATTTGAGGACGTCCTTATTTAGAAAATGCATACAGATTTATTTTAGGATTTGCATTATTCTGTACTCATTATGATCAATTTGTCTGTAGGTTTATGATATGAGTGTGTGTCTAACTGTACTGCATTAACACGTTGTCTCCAGATCTCATGTTTCTTAAATTAACTGACCAAAAATAAAAATGTTAAATTTATAAATTTGTTAATGTCTGTTTAATGCTATATTTCAGCTCTAAATGTCGGTTATTTTGTACCACCGATGCTGTCCAGATCTTTTAGGATTATATATCAACTGAAGTATTTGTTAATAAATTGAATTAACTTTTATTTTCATTTTCAGTTTAATTGTAGTTTTAGTAATTTTGTTACATGCTTTTTTTCCGTTATTAGTTTGTAAAGTTTTTATTTATTTGTTATTTTTAATTTTGTATTTAGTAATGATTTAAGTTTGTATATTTAAGTTGTTCATCTAATATTTATATCTTATTTTATTTTAGCTTATTTCAAACTATTTTAAATACTTTTGGTTTTCTGAGTTTTTCAATTAATATTTATACTTTATTTTATTTAAACTATGTTAATTAATGAAAACAATACTTGTTTTATTTAATTTCAGCTTTATTTTAATTAACACAAAACAAGTGTTTGCTTTTTAAGTTTTTCATCTAATATGTTTTATTTAATTTCAATTGGAAAAAAAAACTTTTAGTTTTATAAGTGTAAGTTTTTATCTAATATTTATGTTTTATTTCCGCTTTATTTTATTTAACACGGAAAAATAGTTTTAAACAGTTTTAGTTTTTTTTTTTTAGTTTCTATTTGTTTTACAGTATTTTATTTCAGCCTTATTTCAAGTAACAAAAACATTTTTAGATAGGTTTAGTGTGTAGTATTTTGTTAACAATAACAACTGGTCTAATGTTACATGATCCATGAATAGTCGAGTATGTATGTGAGCACAAGTGTGTCGTGGAAATGTAAGTGTGTTTCAGTAGTTTCACTATAATTGGCTTCCTGTAGGTCGTCTGGTGTTTATGAGTGAATCGATGCAGAAAACACACACACACACACACACAGAGAGAGAGGAGACGGTGCTGATGGAACTAAATGACCCCAAGCGTCATGTTTTATAGTGCAGAATCAAAGCACGTGTGTGTGTGTGTGTGTGTGTGCGTGGTACTTAGCTCTCTATGCGTTCTGTGAGGAGAGACATGGAGTCCAGAGCTTTTTAATGTCACTCGTTCCCTGCAGGCGAATAAAGAGAGTGAGAGAGAGACTCGTATTTATGTTTACGACACACATCTCTATCATACTTCGTTCTGATTGGCCAGTCGCCTCGATCTGCTGTCAAAAATGTGTCTATAACGATGTTACACTGTATAATTGATCGTTGTTTCGCACCACTATAGTCTTTCTTCTCACGTAATATAATCATTTACACTCAGATCAATATTTCATGTACATGTATTGATTTATTTAGTAAGTAGCCATGTAATGCGCATAATAACGTACCGTCAGACAGTCATTCTCACAGAATAAATCATCTGTCCTGATCACCCAGACAGGGTGTATTTTGCAATAATGATTGTCTGACTTACGTATTCATATGTGTAATTATTTTAATGAATATCTGACACAGATGTCACAGATCTGGATGCATTTATGAAATATTTCTGTGCAAGTTCTTATGTAAAATGTCATTCAGTTCAGTGCAGTAATTTACATAAAAATAGCCTGTATTTATTATGGAGGACTGGGAGTATCACATCTAAAAAAAAAAATGAGTTGATAAATTATTGTTAATTAATTAATAATACATTAATTGCATTAGTTTTTTTAATAAAATTTAAAAAATAATGAAAATAATAATAAATGTTATGAATAATATTATAATTCTAAATAAGAATAAAAATAATACATTAAACCATTGTAAATATTTCTTGAAGAAGTTTTTATTTTAATTTTTTACTTCATTTATTTGTTCAATGCAACAATTTACATAATGGGTTTAGCTTGTGTTTATTATGGAGGACTGGGTGTATCACAAAAGAATATGAATTTATCAATTAAATAATTATTAATGTATTCATTTCATTTTTTACAACATAAATAATGTAAATAATTAGGACAGTAATAAAATAGTATATTTTATAGAGTTTTTTTTTAACTTCATGTTTATTATGGAGGACTGGGTGGAGCACAAAAATATTAATTTATCAATTAAAGTTATAAATAATTATTTATTAATTTCATAATAATTATGATTATTTACAAAATAACATGCAAAATATAATAGTTTTTTTTTAAAATATGTAAAGTAGTACATGCAACCATTATATAAATATTTCTTTAAAATAATTATTATTTATTTATTATTTTTTACTTAGTTCAATGCAACAAAATAAAAATGGATTTAGCTTGTGTTTATTATGGGGAACTAACTGGGTGTATCACATAAAAATACTGTATAAAGTTATCAATTAGTTAAAAAAGTAATTAACAATACTATAATAAAATAGCGTATTAAACCATTGTAAGTATTTCTTGAAAAAGTTTGTTTTGCTCACCAAGTACATTATGCAGTTGCACAGTTCAGCTTTTTAAGGAAATGTGTTCATATCATTGTATATGAACCATAATTTAAATGACTTCAGATATTCCTTCTTTTAAAAAAGATAAAAACCCAGAGATTATTCATACGCACACAGACATTTGAGTCATTTATCAGCAGTGTGCGAGTGTTTTCTGGTGGATTTCTCTTTATCTGTTGAACGCAGAGTCAGAGACGGGAGCCTTTAACACTCGTCACAATATATTTCAACAGCATCCCATTAGTATTCATAGAAGTGTAGTTTAAGTAGACATTTCAACACACACTGATACATACAAATATTAAATAAACACTTCTTTACGGATCATCAGTTTAGGTTCATAGAATATCACACTCATCTAATTTACAGGTTTACTCTGAGTCAAAACTGTAAATGAAAAACGTGTTAACGTTTCATCTGTACATCAGTGATGATTCACTTATATTTCATACTTCTGAGTATTAATGATAATTAAATTCCACCATAAACTGCAAATGACTTATTAAATGTCCCTTCTGGGTTTTATTGCCATTTAAAGTCTTTCCGAGACCAAATTTCTCCTTCATTTTCCTGATGAACGCATCACCGTGAGATTACCTGCGGAAATGAGCAAGTTTATGTTTTATGAATTGTGCATATGTTAATGTTGTATTCACTCAAATATACAAACATGTCAGTTCTATAGTGGTTTATACAATACAGATTGTTTCAAAACAGCTTCTCAGAAATAAACAGGAAAATAACAGTTGCAAATGTTGCAAAATCCATCAATTCTGAAATAAATACAATCACATATGATTTCATTTACACTCCAAAACAATCCTTTACTTTCAGACGTTTCACATGTGATTTCTTGTTTGTTTCTTTGCATGAAGAATTTACAATTAAATCCCATTATAGTAATTCAGTAACGAACAATGAGCAAGACATTTGTTATTGCATTTATTAATCTGTGTTAAAAGTAGTTAAAAATACAAATATGCATTGTCAGTTCATGTTATCTCAAGTTCATGAAATAATATTATCAGAGACAACTTTTGATTTTAATAGTGTATTAGTAAATGTTGAAACTAATGCTTTAGAACTACAAAACTACAGAAATTAGTATTATATATCAAAAAGATTTTTTTTGAGTGCATTTTACAAGAAAATTCTCTTTCAGTCTAAAAGAGCTGAAAACTCCAACTTCATAATGTGCTAATGAATTACAAAAATTAATATTTAATATTCTATTTTATTATTATATATTGTATTTAAATTATTTTTGGCATGTCATTTTGTAACCAAATTAATGACATTAATAAACGATTTATCATTTAATGGATAAACACATATTTTTATGTGGTACTAAATGCTTTAGAATGAAACTAAAAAAAGTTTTTTTGAAGTTGTAATTTAAACAGATTATTGGAGTACATTTGACAAAAAAATACAATAATATTTAAGTCTTAAAGAGCACTCCAACTTCATAATGGGCTTATGAATTATAAAAAATATGAATTTTTGAAAAATTATTCACAATTATACAATTTTATTATTATATATTTTTCGTATATTTTAAAATTACTTTTGGTAAGTCATTTAGTAACTAAATTAATTAAGTTAATAAATAATAATGATTTATTAATAAATGCTTCAGTGACACACTGTAAAAAATATTTTTCAGAGTTATGAATAGCAATAAATAAATGACATTTTTTGTTTAAGTTGATTTTTTTGTGTATGTTTTATACTTCAAAATTTCATGCAATTCATTTATTTAACTAATGTTAACCTTATTGTAAAGCGAAAGTGCTTTGAGATATTCAGAAAAGCGAAGAATAAAAAGAGCGAGAGTGAAAAATGAAAGACGGACTCTCCTGTGTGTCTCTGTGAGGGTCAAACGTTCATCTCTTTTACAGATGTGCCTGATCTCCACTGCTGTCCAAACACACACTGTGTCACATGACCATCACAACTCATCAGCCAATCAGCTTTCGGCTTTCCTTCAGCCGAGAGTCGCGCATGCATCTGCTGTCCTCCGCAGGTTCTCAGCGAAGCTGATGGAGAGAGTGTCAGGAACTTTACACAAATGAGATGAGTTTCTATCCGTCTGAAAGTTATAAGCAGAGTTTCTGCTGTAGATTCCAACACGTTTCACATGCGAGGAACTGAATCATATGCAGCTTTAATTAATTAGTTTTGTACATTCACTCCACAGATTTTTTTTTCTTGCATCCCGAGGCAACTAAGAATTACACGAGCTTCAGTCTGGATTCAACCCTTACGAAGATCTGAGAAGAGATGATGCCAACCTCCCAGAAGACCTCAGATGATGCTGACCCTGGAACAACATACAAAACTACGCAACGTTTAATCGCAACATACAATCATTGCAGTTGATTACGTGTAATTTGTAACTAACTGCATGATTTTTACTGTACATTTCTGACATAGTCACCACTAATAACCTACTCCTAAATATAGTGTAGAACGTCTCTCAAGACTCCTGAACGCTTTTCCAGTTTTACTCACTTTCCATTTCTGGCAACACATAAAACCTACAAAAACATATAATCGTATTTGCACGCCTGTTATTTTAATATCTTTGAAATACTATTATAGTTTTTGTTCATATTTTGTATCAGGGTTTTTATAGTTAAACTGAAACTAAAACCACAAAAAATATATATATATTTCCGTTACTTGAAGAAAAAATATTATTTTAGTTAGTGGTCAAGGCAATATTTCTCATTTTTGTTTACTTTAGCTGCATGTACTAAAATAACTGAAATAAAAAGTATTAAAAAAAAAATCTAAATAAATAAATAAGCTAATAAAGTCAAAAACAAACTATTTAAATAAAATGAAACCAGAAAAAATAAAAATAAGAACTAATTTGTAATATTATTTAAAAATATAATAGCATTTTATTAGTTTTGAATTGGATTTCATTTTATTGTTTTTAGTTTAGATCATTTAGTTTTGGTTATTTTAGTACTTAAACTTACAACAACAAACTAAATAAAATGAGAAATGTTGTAAAAAATTTTTTTTTTTTACATTTAATTTTATTTCAGGTTATGTTTATTTTGAAGCAAATTGAAGTAATGAAAATATTTTTTATGGTTTTAGTTTTAGGTAAAAAATTTTGAGGCTTTTTACAGATGTCAGACTGCTACCTCTAGTATTTGTAAGGACACAATTTTACACACAATTTATTATTTATTTTTTTTTTAAGAAATTAACTCATCTTTTATTCATCGAGGATGTATTAAATTGATCAATAGTCTCAGTAAAGACATTCATAATGTTAAAAATATTTCTATTGAAATAAATGCTGTTCTTTTGAACTTTCTATTCATCTGTGAATCCTGAAAAATAAAATATATCATGGTTTCCGTACAAAAATAAAGCAGCACAACTGTTTTCAACATTGATAATAATCAGTTTGAGCAGCAAATCAGCATATTAGGATGATTTCTGAAGATCATGTGACTCTGGTGCAGGAGAGTAACAGAGACAGGGATGAAAGTTAAAAAAACAGGTATCAGTGCATGTCTTATATGTAGTTTGTTAATAGTGCATGTAGGACGAAACATTGGACACACACACACGTCACACTCGGTCAAACGTGCGTCTCTGGTTTCCTACAGTAAGTGCAGCGGAAGTATCCTTATCAGTGTGCGTGTGAGACACTTGTCTTTCTCTCTGTATGTTTCCATTTAAAGCGCGTCCTCTGTATCACCTCACACTCTCTCAAACACACACTCACTCAGAGACTCTTGGGTAAAATAATCAGCGTGCGTTCCAGATTACAGAACACGCTCTTATCAGACAGAGATGAGTGCTAATGGAGGGAAGGTTATGAGACACACACGAATACCAAGGTGAGACTCTTTGAAACGCCTCGAGAGTCCTTCTGCAGTGAACACAGTCAGCGAGCGAGCTTAGATTATCATTGCATGCTCTTATAGATCATATTCTGCGCACTGGGACTAAATACTGCATTTCACATACTGTTCACTGTATTCTGATATTTTACGTTTAGTCATTTAGCAGATGCTTTTATCTAAAGCGACTTAAGCAATCAAAACCAACAAAAGAGCAACTAACAACATGCTCTAACAAGTCTTGGTTAGCCTAACGCAGAACACGTAGCAAGGTTTTTTTAATAGATAGACTATAGAAAAAAGTTTTCACGCAAACTGTATCGAAAATAGTGTCTATTGATATTTTCTGCTTTTTATTTATGATATTTTCTGCACTTTTACTGTATTCTCATATTTTCTGCACTTTATCTACTGTATTCTCATATTTTCTGTACTATATTTACAGTATTCTCATGTTTTCTGCGCTTTAATATCTAATTTTTGCATTTTATTTGAATGTTTTCTTATATTTTCTACATTTTATTTACTGTATATTTTCTGCACTTTATTTAATATATTTTCATTTTATAATATATATATATATATATATATATATATATTTTTTTTTTTTTTTTTTTACTATATTCTTATATTTTATTTACTTTGTTTTTTTTTATATTTTCATTTTATATGCTTTTTTTTTTACTGGATTCTTATATTTTCTGCACTTGGTTTTCTGATGTTTTCTGTTTTATTCAATGTATTCTCATATTTACTGCACTTTATTTATATATTCTGATATTTTTACACACTGACTTACTAAATTCTTATATTTTCTGCACTTTATCTACTGTATTCTCGTATTTTTGCTCTTTATTTAACTGTATTCTCATATTTTCTATACTTTATTTACAGTATTCTCGTGTTTTCTGCACTTTAATATCTCATTTTTGCATTTTATTTGACTGTTTTCTTATATTTTCTACATTTTATTTACTGTATATTTCCTGCACTTTATTTATTGTATTGTCATATTTTCTGCACTTTAATATATTTTCATTTTATAATATATATATATATATATATATATATATATATTCTTTTACTGTATTCTTATATTTTCTTTAATTCGTTTTTTTATTTGTTTTATACGTTTTATTCACTGTATTCTCATATTTCCTGTATTCATATATTTTCTGCACTTGGTTTTCTGATATTTTCTATGTTTTATTCAATGTATTCTCATATTTACTGCACTTTATTTATATATTCTGATATTTTTGTACACTGACTTTTACTATATTCTTATATTTCCTGCACTTTATTTATTGTATTGTCATATTTTCTGCACTTTATTCAATATATTTTCATTTTATAATTTTTTTACTGTATTCTTATATTTTCTTTACTTTTTTTTTTATATATTTTCTACATTTTATTCACTGTATTCTCATATTTCCTGCACTTTATTTAATATATTTTCATTTTATATGCTTTTTTTTTTTTTTTTTTTTACTGTATTCTTATATTTTCTGCACTTGGTTTTCTGATATTTTCTGCTTTATTCACTGTATTCTCATATTTTCTGCTTTATTCACTGTATTCTCATATTTTCTGCACTTTATCTACTGTATTCTCGTATTTTCTGCTCTTTATTTAACTGTATTCTCATATTTTCTATACTTTATTTACAGTATTCTCGTGTTTTCTGCACTTTAATATCTAATTTTGCATTTTATTTGACTGTTTTCTTATATTTTCTACATTTTATTTACTGTATATTTCCTGCACTTTATTTATTGTATTGTCATATTTTCTGCACTTTAATATATTTTCATTTTATAATATATATATATATATATATATATATATATATATATATATATATTTTTTTTTTTTTTTACTGTATTCTTATATTTTCTTTACTTTGTTTTTTTGTTTTGTTTTTTTTCTACATTTTATTCACTGTATTCTCATATTTTCTGCACTTTTACTGTATTCTCATATTTACTGCACTTTATTTATATATTCTGATATTTTTGTACACTGACTTTTACTATATTCTTATATTTCCTGCACTTTATTTATTGTATTGTCATATTTTCTGCACTTTATTCAATATATTTTCATTTTATAATTTTTTTTTACTGTATTCTTATATTTTCTTTACTTTGTTTTTTTTGTTTTGTTTTTTTTTTTCTACATTTTATTCACTGTATTCTCATATTTCCTGCACTTTATTTAATATATTTTCATTTTATATGCTTTTTTTTTTTTTTTTTTACTGTATTCTTATATTTTCTGCACTTGGTTTTCTGATATTTTCTGCTTTATTCACTGTATTCTCATATTTTCTGCTTTATTCACTGTATTCTCATATTTTCTCGCTGATATCTCGGGATGTTCAGCCTCATGATCATATTCTGATTCTCTGTGTTTGCGTCTCAGTTTGTGTCTCATTTCTTTCCGCTTTTTTCACACCATGATTTATTTTCCATCGACACGCATCAGAGTCCTAGTGCAGCCACACAGATGAATTTACCTCCATTTTTAAAATGACATACCTCATTTAATTTGATTTAATTCTATCAGATGTGGGGCGTTTGGTAGTCTGTGTCTCTGTAGCCGTCGCCTCATTTCTCTTTCACTCAGATACACGCAGAGAGAATATCATCATTTCAAAGACACACACAAACACCTCGCCAGTGTTTCTGTCAATCACCACAGCCGCACTCGTTCTGATGGTGGAATACTGTTATAAAAACACATGTGTATGCATGAGGAATGAGAGATACTGGGCCTGATACTGTGGGCTTGTGTTTGCGGGAGAAAATGATGGTGACAGCAGAAAATAAGCCAGAAGCCCTCAGATCCAGAGCCACAGAGCAACATGAAGAGCATGCAGGTGAAAACAGGAGCGCAGGAGTGTGAAATAAACCAGTTTTGAAAGTCATGTTTGCACCATATAACACACACACACACACAGCTCAAATACTGACGTCTAGTGTGTGTCTTGGTGTTCATCGTTAAACAGGCTGAATTTATGATTGATGTTGATACAGTACAACAGTAAAAGTTTGAAATCATTATGTTTCTGAAAAAAGTCTCTTCTGCTCACCAAGGCTGCATTTATTTGATCAAAAATACAGTAATACTGTGAAATATTATTACTATTTCAAATGACTGTTTTCTATGTGCTGCTCATCTATTATCAGTTATTATTGGTGCTCATAATACTAATAATCAGAAATGTTTGTTGAGCAGCAAATCAGCATATTAGAATGATTTCTGAAGATCACGTGACGCTGAAGACTGGAGTAATGATGCTGAAAATACAGCTGCGCATCTCAGAAATAAATTACAGTTTAACAGATATTCACATAGAAAACAGCTATTTTGAATTGCAATAATATTTCCCAATATTACTGTATTTTTGATCAAATAAATATAGCCTTGAGAGACTTCCTTTCGAAAACAATCAACTTTTGACCGCTAGTGTTTATATATGCATATGTACGTTTATATATATATAATGACTGCATTATGGTGGCACGTTTTACACAACTGAGCACTAAAAATCTATTTGTTATGTGAGATTTGAGTCAGTTTTAATCACAAGGGGTCGTTTAATTGGGTTTAATTCAGAGCCAGATAACTGTGTGCTCTTTAGATGCCGGGAATTGATCACCGCTAACCAGGGACCCTGATTAATTACCCATTAGGCAAAGCGTGATTGTTTATATAGTGTGTCAGTCAAACAGCGCCCCAGGTAAATATACACAGATCTTGCGTGAAGAAACAAATACTGGCATGCACCTCACACACAGTTTTTAGACAGCATCTGAACTGAAATGAAAGCTTTGAAAGTTTCAGTGTCTGAAATGCTCTATATAGACAGTAACAGAACTACACAGCACATACAAATACTGGGTAAATAGCCTATAATTATTCATTTAGAGTGAATATTTTTTTTAGCTATAGTGGACAAAATATATTTATAATTGAAATAATTTCTAGGTACCCAGCTAACAAAAATATGTTCAAAGAATGTTTCTTCTTGGTTATGTGAACGTTTGAGGAACATTCCATTTTATCATTTTGACAACGTTATGAGAGCGTTACATTGTAATGTTCTCTCAATGTTTAAAACACCTGTTTTTTTAATATTTAAAGAAAATTTTTTCTTGGTTATGTAAACACTAGAGGAACATTCTATTTGATCACTTAATGAAAACATTATTTTTAAATGTTTTTCAAATGTTCAAGCCATCTAGCTTTTTTAATGTATTAAAACATTTCTTTTTGGCGATGTGAACATTAGAGGATCATTCCATTCTATCATTTGGAGAACGTTCCAACAACGTTCAGCCCATTGGCTGATCCACCTAATCTCAAAAAAACATATCTCTCAAGATTTTGTTCATCAGTTATAAGAATATCTTTTAGTAACATTATAAGAACATTCATCAAAAACTAAAGGTTCTTTATTGGCTTTGATTGTTTCTATTAAGAACCGTTAACATCCATGGAAGCTTTTCATTCCACAAAAGGTTCTTTAGATTTGTCAAATGCTCTTCACACTCGGGGAAAAAAATGGTTCTTCTATGGCATTGCTGTGAAAACCCCCTTCTGCAAGCTTTATCTCACAGCTATGAAATAAGACTGATTTCACTGTCTTGCTATAACCTTTAAATCAGTTGCGTTTTCACTAATTGCGTGCTCAAATCCCTGAGCCGTTAATGGTTTAAGAATGAGGTCAGTGTGCAGAATCGAGGGGTTTAAACCCGTTTGCTCTTATCTGCTAATAAAAAGAGATCAATTACACAGAATGACTTCAGCACACAAACACACACAAGTATAGTGAACACAGAGGTCATGCTCAAAAACCCGAGGGTCACATTCACAAGGTGCGCTGTAGCAGAAATTAGCATTACTTGGCATCAGCTTTTCTCTCCGGCTCAACTGGTGGAATGACAGAGAAATAGTCTGAAGAGCATCTTCCTGAGAAAACTACATTTAAACCACAGCAGCCACTAGTTGATTAATAACACTTCTGATTAATAGAGTGCAGGGATGACATTTTGCACACTTCCGGTTGTATTTTCACATTTTATTTTACGACATTAGAAGCGTTAACGCTTTACTTAAAGCCTTTATATATAATGCATTATATAATTAGTTTTAATGCATTAATTATGCCTTGTGATGCACTTTATAATGCATTGTATGATCACAATAAATTATAATATTGTTACACCTTTGCATTAAAACACGAGAAATAGCCTTCAAATATTATCATGCAATTTAACTTTGCATACGATTATTTATGAAAAGATAAAATGCATATACCTTTATAATGCATTGTACATAAAAGTAAAACGTTACCAAACCACTTGTGATTTTTTTAAAGCTTTTATTTAAAGATGATTGCTAAGCGTGGCTAAATGGGATACAGCTCTGAGGACTGTGTTTGCCAAGCGTTCAAACCTGTAGATCACATTTGTGTGTCAAACTCGTCTTGTGGTTTGGAGACACTGAAATGCGGCCCGTAAAGCATCGCTCATCTCTTGACATGCGCTCAGAGATACTGACTCATTTTTAAATCTGTTTCAGTGTTTTGTGTCGAGATCTTTGTCTGCGCAGCTCATACTTTCCTCAAGGGGTTGTTCGGTAAAGTTTTGTGAAATCTGAAATGCATCTGCTGCTCGGTGGATTGTGGGCTGATAGTTTAGCTTGAGCTGTTTGTCTTTCACGGCACACGCCGGTGCTTTTCCTCCTGTTGAATACTAATATATTCTTGCTCATTCATGTAGCCAGATGTTTGATTATAAATGCTTATTCTGGTTAAGAACTCCCAAAAATATGTTCTAATGGGTCAAGGGGCCATTTTCAAAGCAGAAACGCGAGACGCGGGGAGTGGAATATGGAAAAATGTCGAAAATCTTGAGACTTTTAACTAGAGCATTACATTTTTTAAATGCATGAGACACTGCAAAAGACATGAGACGCGAACACAGCTGTCAAACACGTCCGTCTAGCGAGTTTACATAGAAAAACAGTGGAAAAGTAGCTCGCTAATTCTGTCATCGAACGCTAAGAATGTTTTGCTAACATTCAAATTACGTTCTAAATGTTCCCTAAGCTGTCAAAATCACCATTTTTTAATGTTTTGCGAATGTAAAGGAAACATTCCATTTTGCAAACATTATTAGAACGTTACATTTGAATGTTGTCTGAACGTTCTAAAATGATTAGCAACATTTAAAAAACGTGAACATTCCGCTAAAATGTTTCCAGAAAAAAAAAACGTTCAGTGAACAATGTATAAATAATGTTTTTGTGCTAAGAACATTATTAAAGATCAGATTTGAATGAACGTTTTATTAACGTTACTGGAAGAACGTTCTAAGAATGTTTTGCTTATTTGAAAATGTTACTTCTGAATGTTTTTTTTTTTCTTGGTTATTTGAACGTTAGCAAAAACATGCATGCAATATTCAATTTTTTCATTTTGCAAATGTCTTCGATCGTTCCCTGAACCATCTGTAGTACAATTTACAAAAGGTCCAAATTTCTAATCTAAAATGTTTCAGAAAAATGGTCCATGGATGATGTATAAATGTAAATAAAGACCGTTCTATTAATGTTACTGGAAGAACGTTTGCTCATAACTTCGAGAGAACCTTGCCAGAACGTTAGCTAAAGTTCTGAGATCATTCCCTGTTAGTTGGGTTCCAAGAAAAATATTACTGCTCCGTGTTTGCTCATCCATATCTCAGGACAGTTTTTAAAAAGAATACATTTTGTGTTAGAAATAAAATGAGCCAGCAGTTGTCATCTATTTCAAATGAATGCAGCTGATCTTTAAAGACAAATTCAAGTTCGTATTTAGTTTCGCAATGAAAACTGATTTCTCTTTTTATGTGTCTGAAGCATCAGAGGCTCAGGGAACGGTCTGTTAGCGCGTCTCGTTCATTCTCTCATACAGATGGTGCTGTTTAAGAGCAGACGGCGGCCGTTCTAAAACACACGTCTCCTCGCGGCTCGTGTGCTCTCACGCTGACCCGTAATCTGCTCTCACACCCCACATGCCGGTTTTGTGTTGTTCTCGACATGTTGATGCAGCAGATTTGAGCTGCTGGGGGACATAATTAATGATCTCATTAGAGGGACTTGTTAGCGAGGACAGCAGCTTTGAGTCCACATATGCTCGTTAGTAAAGTGCTTTCATAATTGCTGCCGTTAAAACAAAAACTTTGAGGGTCAGGGAGCGTCCTGCTGTTAGAAAGCTTTGATTCATCATGAGTCTGATCTTCAGAATCTGATCTTGAATCTGAATCTTCATTAAGGCCAAGGTTTTGCTGGAGAAATAATCGACCAGGTCTGGCAAAACAAGCCCAAAATAAGCACAGAAAGGGATTTTGTCCCAGTTTTCAATGCTCTGCCACAAATATTGTTCGTTTTCCTTCTTTTCTAGTCTGTTACAAAAAAAAAAGTCCACCAACTATGTGACCATCTCACCAGGACATAAATGCACTGAATTAAAAAATGGTGATTTTTATTATGCTCAAAACTCTTAATACACATAAAGCCCATATCACTGTAAAACGTGATAAGTTGACTTAACTTATTTTTGAATTATCATTTACTTAAAAATTTTAAGGCAACAGGTTTCCTCAATTTTTTTAAGTTAAGTCAACTTATCACTTTTTACAGTGTGGCTATCAAAATCAGATATTAATTTTATTATTGAACCTTGAACATTCTGGCGATCTTCATTCATTTTAGAATGAATAGTCATTTTCTTACTTAATCAGAATGGTGCGAAACTTGGTAACTTTAATGACACTTTCCATATGAACACACAAAGAAATTGTACTCACAATACTCTCACTTGTGATTTTCACAGTCAAAAATGACCATGGCATGTACATGTGGCACAATCTACAAATCAGCCACAATGAGTCTTTGACAGTGTATAAATATATATTCAAGTGCAGAACCTAATAAAAGTATTTATGTCTGAAAATACTCTTATAAATAGTTTTCTATAATTTCTAATATATATACAGTATTATTTTATATAGAAATAAGTGGTGCATAATTTAGAGGTGAATATTGTGTAGTGCACTCTAAAGAATAAATAAGAGGACCTGTTAAAAATGAATATAAAATGAAATAATAAATAAATAAATAAAATGCATGGTTGCATGGTTTATTCAGTCCCAGCGAGTTCTGTTAATATTGTGTGTAACAAACTCAAGTTTTTGCATTAATTGATTTTCCTAGAAAATTGAGTTGTTGTAAAATTGTCTTGTTAACTTTGGAAATTGGGCGGTGGATTTCTAGCTCCCAGCAAAGTTTGCATAGAACTGGATAAATGTTCAAATACATGCTTTTTGTTGAGCCAACACATAATTTTTTAGAGTGCATCATGAAATACTAAATCCCCTCAAAATACTAAAGATTATATATTAATGAAACAGAATATAGTACTTATAGTTATGCTTATTGTCTTTGGTCTTACTTGACCACTGAGGATAAAAAGCGTGACCCGCAAGAGAGGAATAAAAGGTTAAAAGGAAGGTACAAGGGAAAGAAATGTCTTACTGTTGCATCAAATACAGCTTGTAATGGAACCTAATTACTTCAGATGTCAAAATAGACTGGTAAAGAAATAGATTAGAGATTCCCATGGCACTGACAGACAGAAAAACATCATCACGCACATTAAATAAAGATAATCCACTAACAAGCCCAAATACTCAACTTTATTCTGAAAACAAGCCCAGAAAACGCAACCCGCGACTGTCTGAATTTATAAGTGTCTTCCCAAACAAAACAAGTGCAAAGTCATTTATAATAAGTAGAACTGGCAGCCCTAAGTCATACTTTCATTCAAGAGTTAACGTAGTCTAGTTAGCTGGTAGATGTTGGAACAGCACCATCCTGACAGCGTTTTTCTGCACTGACGGCTCTTCAGAAGTATTATGATGAAATAGTTATTTCTTACAAGCAACATTCATTGTTTTTTTCTTGGCAGACAGCTGTAATCTCATGTCAGTTGTGTTTTTCTGCCTTTTTACATAGTGTTTTGCGCTTTTCCATTAGTGCCATTGCTTTTGTACGGACATCTGGAGTTCTAATGAAGAGTTTATCACTCTTGGACGAATGCTGAATGAATTCTGCTCCTCCTGTCATATGGAGAACAATGGTGCTTTAATGCGGCTCATATTTCACGTAGGCCGTGGTGGTGTTTATTTCAGAGGTGTGAGCGGGTCACAAACGCTCTCCGTGGGCTTGTCTCTCAGTTCCAGCTCAAAGCTCAGTGTTTATGGAGCTCGTACACCATTAATCATTTTTCAGCTAAATAATGGTGTCATGCCATAATCCATCATGCACACAGAGCGCTGGGCATTACAGGATGTAATTACACTTAAGAGTATGTGCGTGTGTGTGTGTGTGTGTGTGTGTGTGTGTAAGACACTGGTTTCATGTTTGTACTATGAGGATTCATAACGGCAGGCTGTTTAAATACTTAATAAATACTGTAATTTTTCCATTTCTGCGGACAGTGTGACTGGCGTCTGTGAGGTTGTTCTGAGTGTTTTGTTGTTTGTTTGTTTGTTACTAATATGCTGTTGCTAGGGTGTTCTGTGTGGTTGCTAGGTGTTTTTTTCCTGTAAGAGAGTCTGCGGTCTTCTGGCCTGTTGATCCTTCAGTGTGCGTCTGTGGGATTTTTTCACTGGTTTTACTGTCTGACAAACCTCAGAGTTTAAAAGTCAAGTCTAATTTATTTGTAAAGCAGTTTTAAAGCAAATCATGATGTTAATGTTTCTAACATCTTAATATCTTTGTCTTAGTCACATTTAGCAGTTTAGTACTATTCACCTTTTCACTGAATGACTGAAGAAAAGGTATAAAAGGGATAGTTCACCCAAAAATGAAAATTAATATCATTTACTCACCCTCCACTTGTTCCAAACCTGTATGAGTTTCTTTCTTCTGTTGAACACAAAAGAAGATATTTTGAAGGATGTTGATAACCAAACAGTTGATGGTAGACATTGACTTCCATTATACAGAATTTTTTTTCCATTCAATGGAAGTCAATGGCTAACTAATTGATTACCAACATTCTTCAAAATATCAGAAAGATGTAGAAAGAAACGTGAAAACTATGGAACAACTTGATGGCAAGTAAATGTATATTCATATTAGGGTGAACTATCCCTTTAACAGAGAAGAACTGACTTATGAATGTCTTGTCTAATACAAATGTATGGAAATTTTATTTGCAATTAAAATACATAAATCTAGGCCTAAATGCTGCACCAAGACACCCAAACGCATGATTCATGTTCAATAACTTGGCAAAATTCTTCAGAAAAATCAATGATGTATCTGATCACAATTCACAGTAATGTTATCATGAAGCAGGTTTGCATGTAACTGCTTTGGGAAAACAGATCACGCTATCCAAACATGTTTTACAGTAAAATTTACAAGGAATTTAAGATAAACAGTGAACCAAAAGCCAAAGAGAAAAGTTGAGTTCTGTATATAATTTGAATAATGTTCATTTTAAGATGGGATCTGAAGCCTGATGGAAACAGAAACGGTTGTGATCACCTTTAAATGTTAATCATCAGCAGGACGCAGACAGAAATGAGTCTGCGAGACGTCCAGCAGCACTGATGTGTTCTGAGTGCCGTGTTTGTTCTCAGCTCTACAGTAGTATCGTCCTCTGTGTGTCGGGTCAGTGTTGTTGATGGTCAGGTTTGGTCCGGTCTGAACTGGTTTCAGGAGGTCTTCAGTGTCTCTGTACCAGGTGTAGTTCACTGCTGGGTTTGCATCACTGCTGCAGCTCAGAGTCACTGAACGACCCTCCAGAACTAAACCAGCTGGGTTTATCATCACTGATGTGTTTTTAGGAGCATCTGATGGAGGAGAAAATCATTCACGCAAATACTTTATGATTTACAGCACTAGTTATAGATGATGAGTCAGAATAGATTGATATAATTCCTGTCTTACACTGAACTCGTAGCATACGGGACTCTTGTGTTGTGATCTTCTGCTGTAGCTGGTGTGTTGCAGAGCAGGTGAAAGTGACTCCGTGATGACGGTGAGAAACAGTGAAGTTCAGATCAGAGATGAGCTCAGTTTGGTTCTGATACTGCCGTCCTGTGACGTTCTCATTGAGAGACGAGCTCCATGTGAGAGACGGTGGACGAGACGGACAGAAGATCTTAGTAGAGCAGCGCAGACTCACTGAACTTCCCTCCATCACCTCCTCCGTCTTCATCACCTCCTGCTGATCCTTAAAGACACTCACTGTGGGTTTGGGTGGAGATCCTGAAACACACATACAGATATTACAAGATCATATGGATTATTATATCCAGGGACGCAGCTGCACATTTGCTGAGGGGTTTGCAAGATGCAAGTATTGGTGCCCCTTGTATATTCTATCCAGTAAAACTAACCCTCACAAATATTTTCTGCTAGCCCATGACTTAGCCTCTGTAATTGTTTAATTATATCCGGATGAGGTAATTTACTCACACATCTAGTTGTTTCTAATATCATGTTTGACTGCACACTGCAAAACATAACGTGTTTTACAAAATACAAGCCGAATTCCGCAAATGTTGGGACGTTTTTTAAATTTGAATAAAATGAAAACTAAAAGAATTTCAAATCACATGAGCCAATATTTTATTCACAATAGAACATAGATAACATAACAAATGTTTAAACTGAGAAATTTTAAAATTTTATGCACAAAATGAGCTCATTTCAAATTTGATGCCTGCTACAGATCTCAAAATAGTTGGGACGGGGGCATGTTTACCATGGTGTAGCATCTCCTCTTCTTTTCAAAACAGTTTGAAGACGTCTGGGCATCGAGGTTATGAGTTTCTGGAGTTTTGGTGTTGGAATTTGGTCCCATTCTTGCCTGATATATGTTTCCAGCTGCTGAAGAGTTCGTGGTCGTCTTTGACGTATTTTTCGTTTAATGATGCGCCAAATGTTCTCTAAAGGTGAAAGATCTGGACTGCAGGCAGGCCAATTCAGCACCCGGACTCTTCTGCTACGAAGCCATGCTGTTGTAATAGCTGCAGTATGTGGTTTTGTATTGTCCTGCTGAAATACACAAGGCCTTCCCTGAAATAGGCGTCATCTGGAGGGGAGCATATGTTGCTCTAAAACCTTTATATACCTTTCAGCATTCATAGTGCCTTCCAAAACATGCAAGCTGCCCATACCGTATGCACTTATGCACCCCCATACCATCAGAGATTCTGGCTTTTGAACTGAATGCTGATAATGCGCTGGAAGGTCTTCCTCCTCTTTAGCCCAGAGGACACGGCGTCCGTGATTTCCAACAAGAATGTCAAATTTGGACTCGTCTGACCATAGACCACTTTTCCACTTTGAAACAGTCCATTTTAAATGAGCCTTGGCCCACAGGACATGACGGCACTTCTGGACCATGTTCACATATGGCTTTCTTTTTGCATGATAGAGCTTTAGTTGGCATCTGCAGATGGCACAGCTGATTGTGTTTGCCCACAGTGGTTTCTGGAAGTATTCCTGGGCCCGTTTATTAATGTTAATGACAGAATCATGCCGATGAGTGATGCAGTGTCGTCTGAGGGCCCGAAGACCTCGGGCATCCAACAAAGGTCTTCAGCCTTGTCCCTTACGCACAGAGATTTCTCCAGTTTCTCTGAATCTTTTGATGATTTGATGCACTGTAGATGATGACATTTGCAAAGCCTTTGCAATTTGACGTTGAGGAACGTTGTTTTTAAAGTATTCCACAATCTTTTTATGCACTCTTTCATAGATTGGAAATTGATCGCCTCTGCCCATCTTTACTTCAGAGAGACTCTGCCTCTCTAAGACATCCCTTTTATAGCTAATCATGTTACAGACCTGATGTCAATTAACTTAATTAGTTGCTAGATGTTCTCCCAGCTGAATCTTTTCAAAAGTTCTTGCTTTTTTAGCCCTTTGTTGCCCCCGTGCCAACTTTTTTGAGACCTGTAGCAGGCATCAAATTTGAAATGAGCTCATTTAGTGGATAAAAGTGTCAAATTTCTCCGTTTAAACATTTGTTATGTTCTCTGTGTTCTATTGTGAATAAATATGGGCTCATGTGATTTGAAAGTCTTTTAGTTTTTATTTTATTCAAATTTAAAAACATCCCAACATTTCCGTAATTCGGGTTGTATTTTGGAATCTAAAATTGCTATAAAATCAAAGCCATATTTCTAAGTAAGTTATGGTGCAAATTTAAAGTTGATATCACAAAATTGGGGTTCCTGTGAGATTTTGTTTAGGCACTATTAAAAATAGCCACCAAGTGACACCCAAACTCATTGAATTTTTTTAATGCATTTTCCTGTCATAAATTTATATATTTCTCTCACAAAATGACTTCTATCACAAAATAGTCTCCAAATATGGAAACTTGAGGCTCAGACCTTTCCAACAATGTGTTTTGTTAGGATTAGAAAGTTTTGATTATAAAATATTGTAGTAAAATTTGTAATATGACACTTGACACCACCCACTAGGGGGAGGAGCCTGCTAAAAAGATGTAAAGTACAATTTCCATGGTAATGCATTGTCTGATTTCAAAACACAGGAAGAATTTTGAGTGTCGAAAAGAAATTAAGGTTTTTGAGGAAAACATTCCAGGATTTTTCTCCATATAGTGGACTTCAATGATGGGTTAAAGGTCCAAATTGTAGTTTCAATGCAGCTTCAAATGGCTCTACAAGATACCCCAACGAGGAATAAGAGTCTTTTCCAGCGAAACGATCGGTCATTTTCTAAAAAGAATAAAAATGTATATAATTTTTAACCACAAATGCTAATCTTGCACTAGCTCTGTGATGCACGTCCACAACTTCACACATTACGTAATCACATTGGAAAGGTCACGTTTTTTCCAAGTGGAAGAAATCTTTTAGGTTTCAAAAGATATAAACAACGAGGATACGTACATGAACGGACCATTTTAAACAATTAACTGATACAAAGACATTGTGTCATTCAACAACTTTTGAATTGTCCTCCTTCTCCAAACTTCGGTACAGTACTGAGTTCCAATGTGACTACGTAATGCGTGAAGTTGTGTATGTGCATCCCAAATGAACAATGAAACTGGAAAATGGACCTTCAACCTGTTGGCCGCCATTGAAGTCCACTATATGGAGAAAAATCCTGGAATGTTTTCCTTAAAAGCCTTCATTTCTTTTCGACTGAAGAAAGAAAGACATGAACATCTTGGATGACATGGGTGTGAGTATATTATCATGAAATTTTTATTCTGGAGTGAACTAATCTTTTAAGTGAAATATTTCTGCCAGCTGGTGGAAAACAAACACTTTTAAAATGAAAATGAAAATGACATATTTCCTCTATAACCAGTAAACAGCAGCAGACAATCACTCATTGGCTCTTTTGCCATTTCCACTCCTATTATAGTTCTTTTTACGTTTACTTTTACTAGTTTTTGCCCCTGTTAACTATCTCCCCAGTTACTCTCGAATGTAAATCGACCGCCAATACAGCAACTTTTTTGAGCAATAGAGATACTCTGAAATGAACTGATATTATCGTTAATCACTTTGCCCTCTCAAGCAACAACATTAAATGTTGATTAACTTGCAATGAAAAAAATATATAATTTAAGCTTACCAATATTTGTTTGTTCACTTGGACATTGTTGTCATCATTTTAATGCATTGTTTTTCATTTTCCCTATGTGTTTTTTCTCTTCTGCGAAAATGCCATTGAAATGCACTGCATATGCTGCATTCCCCTGATTATCTCCAATGATAAAAGTACTAATGTACAGTAGAAGTTTTTTTTTTATGTACAAACACATTATTGAAGAAGCATGAACATGACACTCACCTATGACGGCAATTTCAACATGAGAGTATGCAGGTTTTATGTATCTAAGTCGCAATTTACCATTGGCTTCAAGTCTGAAGAAATATGACCCATCATGACTCTGACTGACATTATCGAAGCGTGTGGTGCAGTTTTTTTGTGTAGCAGTGCCAAATATTTCTCCTTTAAACAGTCCAGTGTCGGGGCTTCTGGAGTCAAACACCATAATGTGAGTCTTTCCTTCTTTAAACCATATTCTCTTTGCTCTATCAGTGAGATCCTGATTATATTTTTCGTCAATATCAAATGTGCAGGGTATGAAAACACAGGATCCTTGTAGAGCTTCTACTGTCTTTGGCAGATTGATACTGAAGCCACAAAAAACACCTAAAACAATAGACAAAATGAAGAAATTCTACAAAGAAAGAAGAAATCATTTATATGCAGAACAAACTTCTGCAGCACTTATTGCTCTTTATTCTTACAAAGGTTACATGAAAGTGCTTTCATAATAATAATTCAGATTGTTAAAAGGTGAAATAATCTATAAGAATGAGACCAGTGAGGAGGAACGTCACCAATGTTTCCATCATTTACATTCCCCTTATTGCAGACTATCCAAACAAATACAAACAATTAGGTCTATGTTATAATACAGAATTGACAATAAAGCAAAATTCATTTTTCATATATTTGTGATTTGTTTATTTAAACTCATATTATCTCTAAAGTTCTAAAATGGTTCTACATATAAAATAATAAATGTCAAGAATACAGAACATGGCTAGAACAAATTACTTAGTTTAGATTAAAAATGGGACATGCTTGAACATGTAACATTCGTACATCATAGAGTCTTAACAGCTGAAAATCTCAAAACTATGACAGTAAATGTACATTTTACCATGTTGAGTGTAAATGACTTACCAGAGGAGAGAGTTGAGGATGACAGAATAACACATCTTAACTGGTATTAGAGTTTTTACCACTTCCCTTTTAGTCATACCAAAGCATTATAAAGCTTAGCAAATTACTGCAGTGTGTGTATCCTGTGTGAGGCGTCTGTGGTTATGTGATGCTGCTCACTTGGTTATGTTGCATAAACTTCTACTTTAAATCAGTACGAGCTGATTAACACTCTGGTGCTGCTCGTGTAGCAGTCAAAAATAATTTATTTCAAAGAAAAGAATGCACTATATTTTAGTTTGATAATATTTTTATTTAATATTTTGTATTTTTAGGGGATTTCATTGTACTAAATTATATTTATAGAATAGTTATGATCCATTTATTACCCGTTAACCACTTTTTGAACAATAGACCTGAAAATGACATTTCTGACTTAAACTGACGAAAATCTTGAATGCTTCCGAGCACATACTTAAGTTTGGTCTCTTTTTAATGAAAACAATTTTTTTTTTAGAAAAAAGTTGTAAATTGTAAATAAATTTAAAAAAGTAAATAGATATATATTTTCAAAAAAATATTTTACTCTAAAACTGCATGAAAAACAAAGTCATGAATCTAAACAAGTTGTGTTCCAAATTTGAGGTTGATATTGCAAAAAATGACCTTTCAGTGAGATTTAGTTTGGGTGTAGTATTAAACGTTTCCACTAGATGAAATTTGTTTTCGCACTCACTTGGAAAAAGCTTGACTTACTGCTGAGGACACGAACGCAGCTTTCAACCCGGCACCCATACTCCCAGAGTGCCCCCCACACGCAATCCTGGAGAACACAATCATAAGCCTTCTCCAAATCTAAAAAACACATGTAGACTGGATAAGCAAGGTCCCATGCCCCCTCCAGGACTTATGCCTGTTCCACGTCTGGGACGGAATCTGCATCGTTCCTCCTCCAGCTGAGCTTTGACGATTGGTCAGATTCTCCTTTCCAGTACTCTGGCATAGCTGAGGAGTGTGATTCCACTTCCTCTATAGCGCGTCAACCAGAACAGCCCAACATCATCCAGGGCCTTCAGCATCTCATGGCAAATCTCATCCACCCCTGGGACCTTGCAACTTCTGAGCTTTTTGATTACCTCAGTGACGTCCACCAGGGAAATGGGCCAGAATTCTCCCGAGTCATCCAAACCTACCTTGACACGTTCAAGAGATCCTTAAAGTGTTCCTTTCACCTCCGGATTACATCACCAGGTGAGGTCCGCAAGTCCCTGTCCCAACTTAAAACAACCTAGTACATGTTTTCCCCGCCTCAGCCGTCTGATGGTTTGTCAGAACCTCTTAAAGGCCAACCAAAATTGGCTTCTCCAATTTCCTCCCACACCTGAGTTTTTACTTCCCTGACCACTCTGCGGCTGTGGTCCTGCTGATACCAGTCGGCAGAATCGGGAGACCCACAAGTCAACCAGATCCGAAAGGCCTCCTTCTTCTGCCTGACAGAACTCAGGTAAAGCTTCTCCGGAGGGAGTTGAAGATATTCCGGACTGGATTGTCTGTTGGACGTTCCCAGTTAACCCTCACTCACCACCAGGTGGTTGATCAGTTGACAGCTCTGTTCCTCTTATTACCTGAGTGTCCAGAACATACAGATGCGGATTCGATGATACAACTATGAAGTCAATCAAAGACCCTTGGCGTAAGGTGGTCTGCTACCAAATACACTTATGAACCAGCTTATGTTCGAATATGGTGTTTGTTATGGCCAATCCATGCTGAGCACAGAAGTCCAATAACAAAACACCACTCGGGTTCAGATCAGGCAGGCCGTTCCTCCCAATCACCCCCCTCCAGGTTTCTCCATCGTCCCCAACATGAGTGTTAAAGTTGCCCAGCAGAACTTCCAGGGGTCCACCCAAGACCTTCAAGAAGGTTGGATACTCTGAACTAGAAGTGAGGCCAACTATATCTAGCTGATAACGGTCAACCTGCCACACTAACTCTGGCTTCTTCCCCAACAGAGAGGTCACAATTACATCTAACAAAAGCTAGTTTCTGCAGCCAAGGTCCTGTCTGCATGCCCCCAAATGCAACATCATGTTAATTATTAATTTTTTTAATAGTATATGTAACACACAACAATTAAAAAATGAAAACATTCAAAAAATGTATTGTCCCTTTTCTTTTAATTCATATGACCAGTCATTTTGACCACTCAAGTAAGCAATGTCTCGTTTCCATTTCAGAAATCTGCTCACCTCAAACCCCAGAAGCAGAACATTTCAACCTTCTGTTTTTCATTTTATAAAACCTCTTCATTCACTCCCCTGTAGTCCATGCCGCCTCGTAATCATGTTTATTAGCTTCATGTTTGATGCAGAAATGTATTTTACAGCAAAAGTTACTCTCAAAATAAACAGAGAACCAAAAGCCAAAGAGAAAAGTTGAGTTCTGTATATAATTTGAATAATGTTCATTTTAAGATGGGATCTGAAGCCTGATGGAAACAGAAACGGTTGTGATCACCTTTAAATGTTAATCATCAGCAGGACGCAGACAGAAATGAGTCTGCGAGACGTCCAGCAGCACTGATGTGTTCTGAGTGCCGTGTTTGTTCTCAGCTCTACAGTAGTATCGTCCTCTGTGTGTCGGGTCAGTGTTGTTGATGATCAGGTTTGGTCCGGTCTGAACTGGTTTCAGGAGTTCTTCAGTGTCTCTGTACCAGGTGTAGTTCACTGCTGGGTTTGCATCACTGCTGCAGCTCAGAGTCACTGAACGACCCTCCAGAACTAAACCAGCTGGGTTTATCCTCACTGATGTGTTTTTAGGAGCATCTAATGGAGGAGAAAATCATTTAGGTCATCACATTATCCAGCATTATAACTTAAGTGAAGTCATTTAGGGATCATGAAATGCGTTTTTAAATTATTTTATGAAGTTCATAAAATGCTCATAATTTAGATATAAATGGTAATTTTCTACCCTGAATTTAGCTTCTAATTTGAATGCTCTGTTGGAAGGGGTTTGTATGTATGGAAATCCTTCCATAGCAATGTTCATGTTGTTGATCGATATCAAATGTGCAGGGTATGAAAACACAGGATCCTTGTAGAGCTTCTACTCTCTTCGGGAGATTGATACTGAAGTCACAAAAAACACCTAAAAAAACAAACAAACAAACAGAAGTAATCATACAAAGTTAATGCAGAACAAACTTCTGCAGCAATTACTGCTCTTTAATCTCATAAAGGTCACATGAAAGTGCTTTCATAATAATATTTCAGCATGTTTAAAAGAGCACTAATCTATAAGAATGAGACCTTGTATCAGAGATCCAGTGAGGAGGAACGTCACCAATGTTTCCATCATTAACCTTACAGCAGAATATACAAATAGTTAAAGCAAAACTATACAATTTTTTTGACTTGTGTATGAATTTAGAGCTCTTATGTAAACTCATATTATCTCTCCCATTTTGCATTTAAAATAAACTTGCTTAGTTTAAAAAGAGTTTAAAAAAGGACATGCTTAAAACTCAAGAGTCTAAACAGCTGAAAATCTCAAAACTATGGCAGTTAATGTAAGTTTTACTGTGTTTTGTGTAAATGACTTATGTTTCCATCATTTACTCCACATTCACTCCACCTCACAGCAGAATATGCAAACACATATAAAAACACACAATTATATCATAATAATTGCCAATAAAACACAGTTACTGTATATCTTCTCTATCACTATTAAAGAGCTTTTATGTGCTGAAGTCCTAAAACTGTTTCACAATATAACATTGCTTATCTCAAACACGTTTTAAACCTCAGAGTGTCTAAACAACTGAAAATCTCAAAACTACTGAAGGTTTACAGTGTTGTGTGTGAATAACTTACCAGAGAAGTGTTGAAGACGAGAGAAACCGAGCTCTATGTGGAGCTAAAAGGGACCCGTTTGCAGTGTGGTTGAACATAAACATAACATAAAGTCATTAAACGCATTGTCTTCATCTACGCAGTGCAATTCTTCTTCTCCTCATCCCATCTGCCGCCATTATGGCGAGTATGATGTCCGACCAGCTTGGATTTTATGGTAAAATGTTATATTTTATGTATGCGTTCATGTATCGTTACAAAACTCAGTGTGTGTCTTCGTCACTACGCCCTGATAGTACAAAAAGAGTTGTGGGGTCCCCTTGTGATAAAAAAAAATTATAATTAAATTTGAAAATATGCTTTTGAGTAGATTTGCCTCATGAGACTGATCTTGATAGATTCCATGGGTTCACTCTGAGAACATTGATACCAAGTATGCCATAATCAGCCGAATTTTGAACTCCTAGATTGTTGGTCAGATTTTCATCAATTTTGGCTTCAGCTATATTTTAGTGTGATTTTTGTAAAGTCATAATTTTGTTATAATATTGTTTTGAACTGCTTGCTATTTATAATGGTGACTATTAACTATTTTCATAGTGTGATTTTTGGTAATTGTATTAAAACCAGCCCCGAAATCCTAATAATCAAACTGAACATCATAATAATTATTAATTTCAGTAACAGCATATGGAATCCACAAAAAAATAAATAAATAAATAAAAAACATTGAAAAATGCATTTCCCCCATTTTATTAATTCATAGATAACAAATGAGATTTCAGTGAGATTTTGACCACTCAAGTAAGAAATGTCCCGAAATCTGCTCACTTCAAACCAGAGACAGAATATTTCATCCGGTTTTTCATTTTATAAAACCTTTTCATTCACTCCTCATAATCATGTATTAGTTTCATGTGTACAAATGTATTTTACAGTCAAAGTTATGAAAGACACTCAAGATAAACAGTGAACCAAAAGCCAAAGAGAAAAGATGAGTTTTGATATATAATTTCAATAATGTTGATTTTTGGATGCAATGTAAAGCCTGATGAATGTTAACCGTCAGCAGGGCGTTGACAGAAATAACTCTGTGTGTTGATGGAGGCTGAGAAAAAGATGAAAAAGAAATTAAACTGTTTGAATTTGTAAAGATAAGGCATATACTGTAAATTATACTCACACTGGACGTCCAGCAGCACTGATGTGTTCTGAGTGCCGTGTTTGTTCTCAGCTCTACAGTAGTATCGTCCACTGTGTGTCGGGTCAGTGTTGTTGATGGTCAGGTTTGCTCCGGTCTGAACTGGATTCAGGAGTTCTTCAGTGTCTCTGTACCAGGTGTAGTTCACTGCTGGGTTTGCATCACTGCTGCAGCTCAGAGTCACTGAACGACCCTCCAGAACTAAACCAGCTGGGTTTATCATCACTGATGTGTTTTTAGGAGCATCTGATGGAGGAGAATTTAGACGATTACATTGTGATTCACAGTATATTTATCGACCAGCTTTGAATTAAATAATTCCGGTCTTACACTGAACTTGTAGCACACGGGAGCGCCGGGTTGTGGTGTTCTTCTTCTGTAGCTGGTGTGTTGCAGAGCAGGTGAAAGTGACTCCGTGATGACGGTGAGAAACAGTGAAGTGAAGATCAGAGATGAGCTCAGTTTGGTTCTGATACTGCCGTCCTGTGATGTTCTCATTGAGAGACGAGCTCCATGTGAGAGACGGTGGACGAGACGGACAGAAGATCTTAGTAGAGCAGCGCAGACTCACTGAACTTCCCTCCATCACCTCCTCCGTCTCCATCACCTCCTGCTGATCCTTAAAGACTCTCACTGTGGGTTTGGGTGGAGATCCTGAAACACAGAGATGCAGTCAAATATTACAAAATAATGTAGATTATCATTTCCAGTAATAAAGGTGTACTTAAAAAAGAAATCTTCTACTACATACAGTAAAAAACGCAGTGTCAGTTTAACACTTAAAGTGTCAATTTTGACACTACTGAAGATCATATATGGTCCCAATCTATCTAGTGTTAAAAGTACACCATTCATAGTGTTGAATTTTTTGTGTTAATATAGCACCTTAAAGTGTAGAAAAAATAGTTACACTTGCAATTGTTGTTCAAATTTTACACTATGGGGTATTTAACACCCCTGGTGTTGTTTTAATCCTTTAAGTGTTATTAATAAAGTATTCTTTTCGGTGCAAAAATAAAAATGCTATTGTATGGTGTTAATGTACAAGATTAGACTTAAAATCAAGAGTCTTCAGACAGATGTACAAATTCCAACTTTATTTAACAAATGGGCAAAGTGGCAACTTTAAAGCATATACGAGGTTAATTAGTCACATTAAATAAATAGTTAATAAAACACATAAAAATCATCAAATTCACCTAGACATTAACAAATATGACCGGTAAATTTGAACAAGATTGCAGCAAGATACTTGTCGACAGTTGTGTAGAATTCATGAACGCTGTTCCTCGTTGTCCCATCAGCGAGCAGGTATGGCTGTGTGGTCTCTTCTATGCAATCAAGGTGTTCTTGTTAGTGCCTGCAGATCAAAGACAAAAATAACAATTAAGGTCAGCTCTCCAATTGATTTTATTTTCATTAGTCTTTCATATAAAACACATCTGGCAATATTTTGAGGCAGACAATAGGTAGTGACAGAAATGTACCTTTTTGAAGATGTTTTTCAGGTTGATAGGAGGACATTTCTCCAGGTCCCTTGCAGACTTGTGGTGGTGGAATCAAATGAAGGAGACAAATTGATGCAATATCGCTGTCCCATTCTAAATAACAGATATGACAACTTCAGCAAAAAATGCATGAGAATAGAATAAAGATAAAGCATGAATATAGATAATCTTATTCTGAAATATAGTCTAACCTTAGACATCGGGTTCATCGTCCTTTACAGCTGATTCCGAGGTCAATCGTGTCCTTGACGGTCTTGGGAAAAGCCAGGAACGTGGCTTCTTGGAGAAAAATAAAATAAAAAAATAAAAATAATGACAATATCTCTCTCAGGAAAAATTCTTCTAAGTTGATTGTGTAGTCACACAGTGGCTCTGTTCACACCTGGCATTAGCATGCATCTTGGGTGATGCACAAGTGAACGAACACAAGACGCATATGGCCACATTCTTTTATTACAGGGTTAGTAGTCTCAGCCTCAGACGTCACACCCACGAAACGCTGGCTAAACGTCTGATGCATATGGCACACTTATCTGGAAACAATTCAGGAGTTTCAAAGTCGCCACCGGATTGGTTAAATTCTACAGGATTTCTGGGAGACGTGTGTGGCGCGAAAGAAGAAATCCGTTGTGTTTACAACAGTGACGACGAGCGCTTATCAGGATCAACTAAACACTGGAGTTTCAAAAGTATGTGAAAAATTTTACGTTCGCGGCATAGAATCTTTAAAATATGTCCGAGAGTTTTACATACCGGTGTGTTATTGTGGTGACACTTCCACGCCCCTAAACATGACGCGGAGCAAAACAAAACGTGATTGGTTGCTTTGCCTGTCAGTCATATGGCCTCTTGGGCGGGCCTTGGCCATTCAAAGCAGCCAAAGTTCCCAGACCTTCAGCCGTCAGCCTGAAGGTCTGGCTACGCGAGACTACAGGGTTAGTTCAAATATTTAAATTCCATTGTTTACTCAACCAAGACTTTCGTTATCTTTGAAACACAACTGAAGATATTTTAATAGAATATAAGATTTCTGTCCCTTGATTGACGGTCCACGCAACTACCACTTTGATACTTCATAAAGAGATCTAATCCATATGTTAGTGTTGTCACGGTACCAAAATTTCAGTATTCGGTACCGATACCAGTGAAAATCCACAGTTCTCGGTACCAATTTCGGTACCACATGCTAATTAAAAACACACTATTTTTAATAATAGTCAAACAAAAATAAAATTGACAAAAATCAATGCCATTCTTCATACTTATTTAAATTGTGTTTCAAGTTTTTCCGCAAGTAATAAAAGTATGAAAAACAGTAAGCAGCAAAGTTTCACCCAAATTTAATTTGTCTTTTAATTAATGAAATTTAAACATTTTATTTTTGGGGTAAATAAAGGGGATTTACTATTAAAATTAAAATATGGAAGAAATATTGTGTGATTATTTCTTTAAAAAAATATTTTTTTTTTATCAACAGTAGTAATAGTATCACATACATTCTACTAAATAATAGTAATATATTTTTGGCACAATGTCTTTAAGATAAACTTTTATTTTGACGGGTTGCCGTGAATACCTTTACATTTCTGTGTGTAGCTATATGATATGACGCTGGTTTTACTCAAATGGAACGGTAGAATACTCGTGAAGGGACTCTAAGAGCAGTTCTGTAGATGTTGTTTATGTGTTTATGTCTTCATTGAGACGGCAGATGCTGAAATCACCACCAGCGTCGCGCACTTCAGTGTAAAAAAAAACCAAACAAAAAAACGCACGTCTCTGCCATTCATTCATTCATTCATTCACACACACAGAGACTCGCAGAACATGCGGGATTCATATCTGAATCGACTTTTGCGGCTTAATATTTACAGATACTAGTCCATGTCGCGATTTGATTTAAGTGCAATGACCTACTTTTGATTAATTCATCCACACTTTGACAAATTCCGTGACATTCCGTGCTAAACTGTAAACTCCGTTTTTATAACTGGATTCCGAGATTCCGTCCGCGTTTTCTGCATCGCGGAAATCATAGGTCCGTACGCGTCAAGTACCGGGTTGACCGGGTACTCGGTACCACCGGTACTTTAAAAAACCTGGTACCGTGACGTTTTCATTTTTTAGTACCGACGTGGTACCGAAGTACCGGGTCTTTTGACAACACTACCATATGTATCATGTGGTTTAGTCCAAATTCTCTGTTTATGTTCCCTGATCAATGTTTAAATGTGCAAAAAAAAAAAAAAATGTATTTCATTTAAAATATCTTCATTTGTGTTTTGAAAATGAATGAAAGCCTTGCAGGTTTGGAATGACAGAGAGTGAGAAATGACTACAAGTTTTCATTTTTGGGCTTTATGCGTTTTGATATCTTAAATTAATAATTAGTAAATTCCAGGTGTGAACATAAGCAGATATTGTGTGGCTGCCCAGTTAAATTTTAATTTTTCATATTCATTTGTGTGTTTAAAATTTTTACTGTACACAGAATAACATATAAATGACACAGACTCACAATTCTGGCTTCATCTTCAGCATTCTGCTCCTTTCTTGAAGGGCTTCCATCACTCTCGCTCAGTGTCATCAGACTCCCAGTTTGCAATCTTATGGGAGGAGCTTCCTTCACTTGACACTGCAGAAGTCTAGGCCAATTCTATTGAAAAAGAATAATAATAACAAAAAAAAAAAAAACACTTATTTCAGTAACTTAATTTACATTAGGACTGTAAATATGGTCAGATAATTGTGATTACCCCTAATTTTGAGTATGCTGAGAGCTGTCTATAATACGGGTGTCAAATCATAAACTTATTTTATTTACATCCTTCAATCTAGGGTCAATTAAACGAAAGTTAATACAAAACCCTGTGCAATATTCACATGGAGGCATTCCTGAAAAAATTTAAGTATTTATTTAATCTGATTATTAAATACGTTTATATAATTTTAATGAGTAACATGAGTAATAAGGCATCTTAAAATGAATGGTGTACTACATTAGAATAAATTAACACGTTTAGAATTTATTTTACTAATAATTTATTATTTATAATGTGAAAAGAAAATACAGATTCAGACAAATCTTTCTCCATTAAAACTTAACTTTGTATATCTGGAAATATTTAGGACATTATTTACCCAAAATAGCATGCCATGTGAATTGATAAAGACTGGTTTCAAGCTAAAGTAACTGCATGCTCTGCCAGTGGGCACTGAAGGAAATTGAAAGACTGACTGATTAACAGTTTAACGTAACTTCCTTTCACGACGCTTGCATAAACGTAATTGACCTATCGGTAAGCCCCGCCCCCCTTAGTTACTGTTGCTCCCTCGAGGCTCGGACAAACAGAGTTGCTCACTGTCTTACAATGACAGCTGCAGTGAAAACCTTGTCCCACGATGTTTTTGCACAATTTTGGACACAGAAGGCCATCAAATGGGAATTAAATATTCCATGGAGGGATTTATAAAATATTTAAAAATAAATACGGTGGGTAACTCGAAGCGAGGGATTACAGATCACAATGTAAGCGGGGGAAGTCTCATATTACGGTCGGTCCTCACGATCACGGATGACAACATGCAGGATCAACACTGTCCATGTATCGCAGGGTACGATTAAGTTAATGTACATTTAACCAGTTTAATATGGAAAGGCACTGAAATGTAGACCTTCGTTTATGTGTTTTTGACCAACACTGTACAAGACGCGAGAACAGCCCGCTATTTAGGTTTGTTCATTAGCATGGACTCACTAACTTTAACGTTAGCTAGTTTTAGCCAGAGATACCTTGCTAAAGCACAAGATAACATTAACGTTCTGCTTGAGCAGACGAAAATTGTAACTCAATGAGTGTATGACAACCAGAAAATAAACGTTTTTGTCTTCATTTGTATTGGGGTGAATACTTAGGGACATTTTGCTCTGTTTTGTTTGAATTCAGGAAATGAAATAAAATAAATTATATAGCCCATCCTCTCAGGATATCTGGAAAGAGTGAATCAAGTACCCCAGACACATCGTTTTTCCTTTTTTGAAGCATAAACCCCATAAAACCGATGCAAACTTCGGATCTTCCAATGTTTCTCTAAGGCGCTGAAACCTAAAGATGTCCGAGTTCCGCTCCCCGTGCAACTGATACTCGACTGCCATTGGCTAGTCTGCGTTCGAGGGGAGGGGCTTACCGATAGGTCAATTGTCATGAGAAAAACGCGTTTGTGTCTTAACGCAGATATGTAGGGCTGTAAGATTCTGAAATTTTTGGAATCGAGTCCGATTCCTGGTTCTGGAATCGATGGGATTCGATTCCGAGACTCGATTCCTCTGTTGTTTTCGATTCTTGCTTTTTTAGATCGAAAGAACCTAATCTCGCCATGACTGCAGGATATAAAGGTCGTAGAAAGTATCCTTCTCATAATATGAAGCTTTATTTTTAAAAAATGACGATTCATTTCTATAGCTATGATTGATTTTTAAATAGTAATTTTGTCTGCTTTGCCCGTGAAATTAGTCATAGCTCACTGCTCAGCAGGGACATGCATTTATCGCATGAACTGAACAAGACATGAAGTGTCTAAAATAAATGTGCACAGTTCAGCTGAATGATGAAGTTTACTTTGACTGTATGCTTTGGACAAAATTAACAAACTGTACATTGAAACGAAATAACCAGAACATTAACAATAACACTGATAGAGCTCGTGGTTTATCTGTCAATCAGATGCGCTCTCGACCACTGATCTATGCTCGTGACGTTTTCTTTTAGAATTATCATTGGCTGATAGAAATAAAAAAATAAAAAAGTATTTTAGATGGAAAAAAGATCCCCAATCACATCATGATCTATTCTGTCGTGCAGCGCTCAAAATTGTGGACAACATAAGCCAGTTCCCTACGGTGGCCGAGAGAGCTCAACGCGCTGCAACTTCAGAAAACACATGCAAATAGAAAAAGCACCAGCAAATCAAGAAAACATCTTCTTCAGTTTGACAGCAGGTGCTGCAAATGCTCACAACGCAAACAAATAAAGAAATGCGCTGCCAATTATCACAACACAACCAAATAAAGAATTTTATTTGCAGCGCGTTTCTTTGTTTGGTTGTGTTGTGAGCATTTGCAGCGCGCGTGTTGTCAAATTGATGAAGTTGTTTTCTTAATTTGTAGGTGTTTTTTCTATTTGCAGCGCGTTGTGCTCTCTCGGCCACCGTACAGTTCCACCGTAAAATAACCCCTGAATTTTATTTTATTTTTTTTTGGAACTGGTTCATTAAAACTATCCGAAAGAAACTTTTCGTGGAAACGAATCAGACTTCTAATCACTTTTAGCGAGCGTGAGGCGAAGGGTAAATATAATAATGAAATGGATCTTTTATATATATATATAAAAAGAATCTTTTATCTCACAACTCTCGTAATTACGGTTTTTATTGAGCATGAGGGAGGCGATTTGGAATCGATCCCATCAAGAGGAATCGATTCTCGATTCCCAACGCCTCGGAATCGATTCCCAGCTCTATAGCCGCCTTTCCACTATATCCGACAAACGACAAGCGACAGACCGGAAGTCATTCATTTCGAATGGAGAGTAGTGCGGGAGCTGCGTGGAGTTCCGATCATATGCGTATGCGGAAAATTCGGATCCGATTTTAGCTTCGGGTGCGTTAAAATATTTGAACTTCTGCGGCTAGAACGTATGCGACCTCCTGACCAGATGTGATGTATTCTATTAAAAACATGAGCGTAAGGTTAGAATTACCATTATTTTATTCACTTTAACATTATTCTTTAAACACTATTCCTGTAAAATGGCGCTTTAGAATAATTACGGCATTATTTTATAATTATTAAATCATTATTTACAATGATTAGCCCCATAAAACCTACTATGTTTTTATTTTGGGGGTCATTTGTGATGATACATTCATTATTCAAATCATTAATTTTACCATGGTGAATATGCCCAGGTAACGGTTGCTGCACGACCAGTTTGAAAGTACTGTGCGACTGCCACTAGGGGGAGAAATGCGACAGTCGTGTCCGAATGTCGTGTGCAGTGGAAAGGCGGCTTATCGGTAGGATCCAGCCTTCCGTTTAAGAAACACCCCTTATTCAGCGCCGAGAACAAGCATCGTACAGATTATGCAATTCACACTTAATTGTTAGTGCGTAAATGTTCCAACAGTCCCACTATTACCGTTTCAAAGCATGGAAACAGCACAATGCCCCACTCACTGCTTTCAAAAGCAAATATAATTTTACCATTTGATGAATTCTCTCCTCTGAGTAGAAAACCGCCCAAATGTGGCTGCTTCAGACTCGTAGTAAAACCAGGCCTCGGCAGGAATGAAGACGAGAGGATCTGTCAACGAACCAAAATGAAAGAAGCTGAAAGTATATATATACCCTGATAGCACACGTACATCAAGGAGACGTCTATTTGACATCTGCATTTACATCTGCAAGACGTATTTTTTAGGGTGTTTGCTCATCTGCAATACGTCTATAGGACGTCTCCTTTTAGATGTCAAATAGACGTCTATTAGATGTCTTTAAGATGTTTATGATTTAGAATGTATGTAAAACTGACATCTTATAGATGTCTGTCAGATGTTTGTAGACAGCAGATGCTTTCCAGATCAACAGATCTTTAACAGACATCTTGCAGATGTACGTGTGCTATCTGGGTAGGCTATAACATAAATTGTAAAAACATTCCAAAAATTATTTTACACGTAAAATCACCTTATTTCAGGAAATCGAAACGGCCTGAGAAACTTTCACTCTTCTGTAGGCTAACGTTGCATCTCTGCACCTCACGAACATAACACTGTAAACCTGACAAAAACACTCGCAGTTAGTAATTTCTACATGTGTTCACCACCATTCATATTTTGAGTAAAATTATCAACAAAACGTATTTCTCCCATGTAAATTTATAAAGACAAAAGCAATCCAACTTACCGCCTCGGTCGCCTGAAGATAAAATGGCGTCGTCGCTTTGAGGGGCGGAGTCAGATAAATTCGGCGGGGTTTTTTTTACACTTTCAGTGTAAAAGTGAAATTACATAAATATTACACCATCTAACAACACTGAACACCAGTACTGTTTAACACTGTAGATTGTTAATTCAACTCTTTGGGAAATAATAACTTTTAACACTGCAAATATTACACTGCTGATTTTACTGTGCAGTGGAAGATTTCTTTTTTAAATTTTGTGTCACACTATAGAAGCATGAACAATATGACACTCACCTAAGACACCAATTTGAACTTAGAAGTGTTTAGGTTCTTTGTAGTTATATTGCAAATTACCGCTGGCTTCAAGTCTGAAGTAATATGACCCATTATGACTCTGATTGACATTATTGAAGCATGTGCTGCAGTTTTTCTGTGTAGCAGTGCCGAATATTTCTCCTTTTAACAGTCCAGTGTTGGGGCTGCTGGAGTCAAACTGGAGGTTTTTGCCTTTAAACCATATTCTCTTTGCACTATCAGTGAGGTAACTGTTCAATTGTTGATCGATATCAAATGTGCAGGGTATGAAAACACAGGATCCTTTTACAGCTTCTACTGTCTGCGGCAGATTGATACTGAAGCCACACAAAGCACCTAAAACACAAACAGAAGTAATCATGCAAAGTTAATGCAGAGCGAACTTCTGCAGCATTTATTGCTATTTAATATCTCAAATGTCACATTAAAGTACTTTCAAAATAAAAAATCAGCTTGTTAAAAAGAGGAAAAATCTATAAGAATGAGACCTTGTATCAGAGATCCAGTGAGGAGGAACGTCACCAATGTTTCCATCATTAACCTTACAGCAGAATATACAAATAAAAGCACACGGTTAGTCCGATAATATAGAATTGACAACAAAGTAAATCTATTACAATTATGGATCTTAATGTTGGTCTAAATTCATATTATCTCTAATGTATTAAGACGTTTTGAACCTCATAGTGTCTAAACAGCTGAAAAGTCTCAAAACTAGCAATGGTTTACTGTGTTGTGTGTAAATGAATTACCAGAGAAGAGAGCGTTGAAGACGACGGAAATCCTCTCAGAGCTCAAGCACTAGCTGCTTTTACACTAGACAGAGGGAGAGGTGTGTGTGAAAATAACACAACTGCTATTTTTTTGCCACTTTTGTCAAGTTTTTCTGCTTCCTCTTTAGTCAGAACTCAGTAACAACCGCCTGAATACATAATTCTGAAGCTTATTGAACATTTAACACTTTTTGATATAGTGTAGTTGCATGAGAACATTCACTGTGGTGAGATTCAGTGTCGAGTTTGCATGCTGATGTAGAAACAACTCAAATCTAAAAAAATAAAAAATAAAAAAATAAAACTGTAGATAGTCAGAAACAAGTATTGAATGGCATTTGAAACACAATCCAGAGCTCAGCAGAATACTGCAGTGTTTATATGTGAGGTGTCTGTTTCTGCAGAATCAGCATTACGAGCTGCTTATACTTGGTTATGGCAACTTCTGCTTTATATCAATAAAATGATGCATAATCAACTAACAATACCATATTCTCTTGTTGTTTTTGTGAATATGCATATGTTCCTTATTTAACCTGATTAAACCCAAAATTAGCATTAACAACCACAAAATTATACAGTATTCTCCATATACAGGTTATATTTCCACACACTGGCGTTTCCTCTCAACTACAGAGCGAGTGTCTTCATTAATTAATTCCTCATGAGGTAGATGAACACTGAGAACAATGGAGAGAGAGAGCAGCTGAATGTGTGTAAATGACTTGTTCTGTTTGTGTTTGTGTAATTGCTGTGCTGTTTAGTTCATTTGAGAGGAGTTTGAACACTCATTATACTGGAGCTGCTGCTTTAGCTTAATAAGAATTAACTCATGCAGAAATATTCATGTTTTCATTAGAAGACGAGCGTGTGTGTGAGTTTGCACTGCCTTTACACAACCTACTCTATCTATCTATCTATAAATTAAGTAAATAATAATAAAAAAAATAAGTGAAGTGAATTGTCAAGTTCACGTAACTTTAAAAAAAAAATTTTTTATTATTATTTACTTAATAATTTTAAGGCAACGGGTTTCCTAAATTTTTTTAAGTTAAGTCAACTTATCACTTTTTACAGTATCTATCTATCTATCTATCTATCTATCTATCTATCTATCTATCTATCTATCTATCTATCTATCTATCTGTCGTTCTATCTATCATCTATCTGTTTATCTGTCTATCGTTGTATTGTTCTATCTATTTATCTATCGCTCTATCGCTCTATCTATCTGTAACAGGGCAAACGAGACGTGAGACGTGCGGATCCATGTGCAAAGCTTTATTAAAACAGAGAAGTGGTCATAAACACAGGCAGGGTCGAACAGCGGCAAACAGGTATGGCATGGGCAAGACACAGAGTAATGCTAGGACAAGCGTGGGTCGTCGATCGGCAAACAATATCCAGAGGGCTAGACAAAAGGGGTAATCCACGAGCAATGGTCCAGGCAGGGGCAAACAGAGTCCAAGTGGAAGGCAAAGGGTTAATCCAAGATACAAAGGCAGGAGAACAGCAAACAGAAAAAGGCAACACGAAATGACTAGACTAGACACTGAGACTAGAAACTAAGATAGGGAAATAGCTCCGTAGAGTGCTATCACTTGGAGAGCGATAAACGCAGACAATACAGGAACTTAACAGAAAACACAGAATGGCTCGATAAGGCAGCTAACACTTGAAGAGAGCTATACACAGATCAATATTCGGCAAACTGTGAACGGAAGTCCATGGTTTATATAGGGTGTGTGTATCTATCTATCTATCTATCTATCTATCTATCTATCTATCTATCTATCTATCTATCTATCTATCGTTCTATCACTATCTATTTATCTATCTATCGTTGTATTGTTCTATGTATTTATCTATCGCTCTATCGTTCTATCACTCTATCGTTCTATTTACGTATCTATTGTTCTATCATTCTATTTATCATTCTATCACTCTATCTATCTACAGGTGCATCTCAATAAATTAGAATGTTGTGGAAAAGTTCATTTATTTCAGTAATTCAACTCAAATTGTGAAACTCGTGCATTAAATAAATTCAGTGCACACAGACTGAAGTAGTTTCAGTCTTTGGTTCTTTTAATTGTGATGATTTTGACTCACATTTAACAAAAACCCACCAATTCACTCTCAACAAATTAGAATACTTCATAAGACCAATTAAAAAAATTTTTTAGTGAATTGTTGGCCTTCTGGAAAGTATGTTATTTTACTGTATATGTACTCAATACTTGGTAGGGGCTCCTTTTGCTTTAATTACTGCCTCAATTCAGCGTGGCATGGAGGTGATCAGTTTGTGGCACTGCTGAGGTGGTATGGAAGCCCAGGTTTCTTTGATAGCGGCTTTCAGCTCATCTGCATTTTTTGGTCTCTTGTTTCTCATTTTCCTCTTGATAGATTCTCTATGGGGTTCAGATCTGGTGAGTTTGCTGGCCAGTCAAGCACACCAACACCGCAGTCATTTAACCAACTTTTGGTGCTTTTGGCAGTGTGGGCAGGTGCCAAATCCTGCTGGAAAATGAAATCAGCATCTTTAAAAAGCTGGTCAGCAGAAGGAAGCATGAAGTGCTCCAAAATTTCTTGGTAAACGGGTGCAGTGACTTTGATTTTCAAAAAACACAATGGACCAACACCAGCAGATGACATTGCACCTCAAATCATCACAGACTGTGGAAACTTAACACTGGACTTCAAGCAACTTGGGCTATGAGCTTCTCCACCCTTCCTCCAGACTCTAGGACCTTGGTTTCCAAATGAAATACAAACATTGCTCTCATCTGAAAGGAGGACTTTGGACCACTGGGCAACAGTCCAGTTCTTCTTCTCCTTAGCCCAGGTAAGACACCTCTGACGTTGTCTGTCTTTATTGAGATGCACCTGTATATATCGTTCTATCACTCTATCTGTTTATCTATCATTGTATTGTTCTATCTATTTATCTATCGCTCTATCGTTCTATCATTCTATTTATCGTTCTATCATAGGTATATCAGATCTTGACAGCTATCATCCCCTATTCATTTCACTGCATTGAAAAGTGCAGAATAAACGTTCATCTTTTATGTTTCAGAGAAGAAAAGTCCTACAGGTTTGGATCAACATTAGGATGAGTAAATGATGTTTTGATTATTAAGCTTAATGTCCCTCTCCAAAAAACACCTACTTTTTTTGCTTCCCAAAAATATATTCAATATATTCAAAATTCAAGAAACTCCCACAAAGGCTGTAAAATCTGAAATTACGAACAGCTAACAGCTTCGTGAGGAAAACAGCTTGATGAAGAACCAAGAAATGTCTTGTGAAAATGTGAAACCATTTGTGTGAGAGTTTAGAGGATAGAAAATATGGAAGCCAGTGGAAAATGTCAGAAAAACGAATGTTTGTGTGTATGTTTACAGCTAAAGCAGGACTCGTCTGATTGTTTGTCTTCTGAATGTCATATATCATCTGTATGCGGCGTGAACCTCGGAGCCCAGAGGAGCCGCGTGATAACAGCCATTAGACCTCTAGACATCTGCCTGAACGCGTTACTGCGTCGCAGGCGTCTCTCGCTCTAATCTCAGCGGCTCCAGGAAGAAACACTTTATTTATCGCAATGATTTGATCTGAATCAGTGAGGGACCCTGCTGTCTATTAAGCACACTAGAATACACACACCACGTCTAGTGAGCGAGCGAGTGAAATGAGGGTCATCTGAGGTCGAGCGGTTTGTGTCCCACAGGCAGACGCTCTCCTTTACTTCAGCCTGGAAGGTTGTTCCCCACATAAAACCTGATGGAGAAGAACTTACACAAGGCATGCGCGTGCATGTGTGTGTGTCCACTGTCTGTATGCATTTCACAGCATTTTCAATCCACGTTTTCCACTGTTTCAAGCTCTCCAAATGTCCCTTTCGCTCTCTGAATAACTGCGTTAACACACTAGGTTTGTGTGACTCGGCTGAGAACAATGAGTGTAATTAGTCCATTATAAATTATATAATCAGCAGCAATTCAAAAATCTCATAGTACACTTCTGAGATCATTAGATGTGATTAATATAATGTATAATAATGACAATGTCCTTTATGTGGTGGTGGTGGTGATGATAATGGCGAAGGATGTAAACAGGACGTCTGTATATATATATATATATATATATATATATATATCAGCCGTGTTTCTATTGGTCAGTTGGAACAGAATGAAGCCCCTCCCCTTCTGCAAAAACACACATCCCATAATAATCCTCCCAGTATGAACTATAGAGCAAAACTATCTATCCGTCAATCTATCTGTAGTATTTAATCAATCATAAAAGTTATAAAATATTTATTAAAAAATTAGGTTTTTATTTATACAGTTTTTATTTCTAGAATGACATTGGATGCGTTAAACATTAGTGTGATGAGGTCTGACAGCACTGTACAACTTATCACTGCATACTGTACTGACACTGTCACTTTTATTTCTACAGCGCTTTATACAACACAGATTTGCTTTAATAAACAGGAAATGCAAATGTCATCAAATATGAGGCAAATTCACAGTTGTGTCAGCATGCAGTACTCTGCTCTACACTAGCACTGAATTCAGAAGAGCATACTAGCATTCTGCTCTTACTCTTTCTACCATATGTTTATAAATTAGAATGTGATAGTATTCTGAATTCATCCCGCTCGTCCACTGGGCAGTCAGAGGTCAGCGAGAGGAACCCGGCCGCGCTGAGAAGCACTAACTGTTTCTGTTTCTGTCAGAGCAGTAATGATGAGAGAGCAGCGGGAGAGCTGAAGGTCTGCATGTGTTCCAGAACGCTGCCTCCTGCTGGACACACACACACACACACAGAGCATCTGTAGGAGGCTGGTGTGTGTGTCTCATTAACCCCGTGTGCTCCTCAGATGCGCGTGGGCAGGAGAGGCCGTCTGCAGAGAAGCATCATGAGCATCAGTGTTTTGTCTGATGAGAGCGTCGGGCCGGATCCTCCACACTAATACACACCGGCTGCTGTTTGTCATTGTTTAGATGGTACGTCCACAGTCCGTTCACTGCCTGTCAGATGCACATTGTGCACAAAAATGGAAATCACCTGCAGATTTCTCAATTTAGACCATTTCTAGTCATTTCAGTGATTGGGGTTATATCAATGAAAATGTGTTTGCAAGGTCCCGGGTTCATATGATGAGCAAAAATGAAGCAAGTCATGAATGAATTGTTCTTTTGAGTCAAATCTTTGTGAAGTACTTCACAAAATGGAACTGCAGAAAATTTTCAGTCGAGAAATGTAAATCAATTTTAGTTTTGTTTAATGTTTAAAGTTTGAAAAGTGATATTTCACCCAAAAATGAAAATTTGCTGAATGTGTTCATCATCAAGCCATCCAAGATGTAGATGAGTTTGTTTCTATCATCAGATTTGGAGAAATGTAGCGTTACATCGCTTGCTCAGCAATGGATGCTCTGCAGTGATATTTAGATTGTTAAAGTCTTATATGTCTTGTTTACTAACATCCTGTTTAACCCCATGACAAATGTGCTCAAGTCAGGTTATGCTGTGATTTAAATAATGTCAAAAAATTATTGCATTATAACTTAAGATTTTTGCACTGTTTCCTCATTTGCATAATTCGTTTAGTGAATCAAGTGCTAAAAGTGTGCAAACAAATCAGTGGCGGCAGTTCGGAGCCCCTCGTGTGTTCAACTGCACATGACGCCTTTAATTAGCCTCTCGTGTCAATTAAACTTCAATGAAATGTGGCTTTTGTAGATTTGTGTCATTTGTGTGAAGTTGAGCCTTCTCACATGACAGTTTAAGCTGAGAGGACTGACACGCATCGCTCATGATGAAAGCGGGGGTTTGATTGGCTCGTAATGAAATTGTCACGCACAATCAGAGCCCACATCTACAAATCCCCTGCGGCCGCCGCGCTGGACATGACAGCAGTGATGGATGATGGGAGAAAACATGGCGTTATGGGAGTGCAGGAGGAGCGTGACAGCAGGAGGTCAGCAGCTCCATCTGATCAGGTTTGGTGAGTGGATTGATTAGAATCTGACACACGTGATCATCAGACGCACTGAATCACGTGACTGAACAGCTATCAGGAAAATTCTGATTGTTCTTCCAGTACACTGTAAAAAAAAAAAAAAGTTGAGCCAACTTAAAATTTTAAGGCAACCAGCTTCAGCAGATTTTTGAGTTTGCTCAACTTATTTTTGTGGGAGATTCTCAAAATTTTTCTTAAGTTGAGAAAACTTTACTCTGCTGTAAAAGTACTTTTCAAGTGTTTTTCTTTAGAAAACTTTACTTAACATTCCGAAGCATAATATTGTACGTTTTACTGCACTGCGTTTCATATTAAATATCATTTAATACTTAATTACATTAGAAATCTATTACTTTCTTTCTTTTACTCAAGTAGAAGTAATTCAAAGATTTACTTGAGTACAAAAAATTACTAAATTTTTTATGTTCTTACATATTAAAGGTAAAACAAACAGCAACTTTTATTTATGAAATGTAGTGCGGTAAAAAGTATGACAAGTTTTCCAAAGAAAAACTACAGATGCTTTTTAAATGTGCTTGAGTAAAGTAAAAATACTTCTGAACATTAATAGAATGTTCATTCAAAGTTATCTGGTCATTAATAATCATTCATTTATAAATTGTTCATTGTTTACATTTAAGATGTTCATCTGAGGTTTTTTCTAATGTTATTACTTGTTTTAGAACATTCAAAAGTAACATTCTTACAATGTTCTCAAAATTATGAAATGGAATGTTAAAGGGATAGTTCACCCAAAAATGGAAATTCTGTCATTAATTACTCACCCACCCGCATGTCGTTCCAAACCCGTAAGACCTTCGTTCATCTTTGGACACAAATTAAGATATTTTTGATGAAATCCTAGAGCTTTCTGACCCTCCATAGACAGCAAGGGTACTAACACGATCAACACAGAAACGTAGCAAGGACATTGATAAAATAGTCCATGTGACATCAGTGGTTCAACCAAGCTACGAGAATACTTTTTGTGCGCAAAGAAAACTAAAATAACGACTTTATTATCCAGTCTCCTGCGACGGGTTTGGAACGACATGAGGATGAGTAATTAATGATAGAATTTTCATTTTTGGGTGAACTATTCCTTTAACATTTGCATAGCCAAGAAAGAAGGCTTCTTAAACATTTAAAATGCCGGACGTTTTAAATGTTGAGAGAGCATTCAGAAATAATATTTTCATAACCTAATGGGAACGTTAGAAAAATGTTCTTGCAACAAATTTTTGTTAGTTGCCCAGGTAACAATTTTAGGTTATAAAAGCGTTATGGGAACATTGTTTTGTAAAAAGTGTTTCATGTCCAGTTTTCTTGATGTGATTATTACAAAAACAATATTATACTAACTTTATTTTCAGCTAAAATATAATGTTATTTGAATGGTTATTTTTAACATTCTAAGAATGTTCAAATGTCCAGTTTTCTTGTTACACTGTAAAAAGTGATAAGTTGACTTAACTTAAAAAAATTGAGAAAACCCGTTGCCTTAAAATTATTAAGTAAATAATCATTTAAAAAAAAAGTTAAGTGAACTTGACAATTCACTTAACTTATTTTTTTTAATTATCATTTAATTCTCAATTTTTTTAAGTTACAACATTTTACTGACTTTGCTTACTCAAAATATAACATTTTTAAAATGTTTTTTTAATATTCTGAAATGTTAAAACGTCCATTTAAAATGTTATTTAAAGATTGCAAAACATTTCTTAGAACATTCAAGTACAAATAACATCATAAGGACAATTTGAGAATGTTTTCAATGTCTCAGCATTATGAGAATATATAGAATATTAATAAAGTTCTAAGAACGTTCCATAAACATTACTTTAAGAACATTTCGTCCTAACATTTATATAACTTTTAAAGTTTTAGTGAAGGTTGTGAGAACGTTCCCTGTTAGCTGGTTGGGGAGCTATTAGCTAAACAACATGCAGTGATTATTTCATTACATTTAATTCTGTTTTAATTACTGTAATTTTGTACCTCAACCCACAATTTAAAATCTTCATAGCAGGGTTTGCCAAACGGAGGCTCACGAGTTGATGAGAAGCTATACTAACTTAAAAATGTCAAATTAAAATAATAAGACAATCAAAATTAACCACTAAAAATTTTTTTTATTTATCTGCATGTCATGTGACCATTAACTGACATCAGAGAACTGTGAACATGCAGTGCGTTGTTCAATCATTGAACTATTATCTTAAAATCTCAGTAAATATTTGGGGTCAAAGGTGTTTGGATGACAAAAGACGTTTATGAATCTCCTCATTATAGTATATATTTATTGCTGCTGAATCAGCAGCAATAAACATATATTATAATGAAGAGATTCATGAAGTTCAAACGCAGAATGTTTCTGTTTCTCTGAAATGCCTGAGTTCCGCTGCTGTTTGGACATAATTACAGGAAAACACGCCTGCATTTCCTCTGAAGTTTGGCCTGTGATCGTCCCTCTGGATGAAGATAACCATTGTGTTTTCATGCACTGGTCAAGATTTTGGGCTTTTCATAATGTGTTGTTTCAGAGTAGAGAAAAGAAAACGTCTTTTATTGCTCTTTATCTATTTGCATTTGTAGATTTCGGTTATAATACATTTTTAAAGGCTGTGATTATTTATTTTTTCTTCACTTCAGCAGCACTTACATACACCAACATTTATTCATACATCATTCACACTTATTTATTTAACATTTTATTCCTAAAAACATGGTGAAATGTATTTTCTTTTCTGGTTGTTGGCTGTATTTTCTGATTGATGGAGTGATTAAAAAAAAAGAAATCCAACATCCCCTCAGATGTCAACAAAGTCAAGCAAGAATTTTTTGTTCTGGAAATGTATGCAAATTAGTGCATATTTAATTAGATGTTGCTTAATTTGTATAAACAACATTTCAGAAAACTTTTAATACAAAGAAGTTTTTAATGCTATCAATCAACTGGGGGAAGTATGATAATAACTATTATACTATTATACTTTGTTACTCTATTCATGTGGTGTGTTGCCTTAAGTAGCCAGCTAACAAAAATATATTCAAAGAACGTTTTGCTAACGTTACATTATTTCTGAATGTTTAAAGCATACATTTTTTGGTAACACTTTACAATAAGGTGTCATTTGTTAACATGAGTTAATGCACTGTGAACAATGCATTTATTACACTATTTATTAATCTGTTAATGTTAGTTAATGAAAATACAGTTCATGTTAGCTCACAGTGCATTAACTAATGTTAACAAACACAACTCGTGATTTTAATAATGCATTAGTAAATGCTGAAATTAACATTAACTAAGATTAATAAATGCTGTAGAAGTATTGTTCGTTGTTTTTACACTGTAAAACAATTCCGTAAAATTTACGGTAAAAAAACGGCAGCTGTGGTTGCCGTAATTCTACCATAAAAAATACGGTAACAATATTTTAGGTTTTACGGTTTTAACTTAAATTTACAGTTAAATACCGTAATTTCATTAACTGATATAATGTTAATATACCAACCTATTAAAGTACTGAAATCTGTTTTGTACCTTTGAAATACACTGATAACCACCAAATGCAGGTGATGAGAGTCACATGATGAACCAAAGCCCATCACAAGCAGCTTTTAAATAATAACACATATAGAAGGTGCACAGTGTCATTCACACAAGCACTAAACACCATCATGGTGAGACTCATTAAACTGAAATATGCAATAAACATTCATTTAACAACATTAGATGTAACATACAACCCTAATAAACATAACTGATAAGAAAAAACTAAGAAGAAACATAGTTATTTCAAAGAAAAAATATCAAATTCAAACAAAATTTGAAATGCAACGCAGGGAATTCTGGGAATGTCAGTTAACCATTTAACAGGTTTTTACTGTAGCATTTTCACAGTTTTTTACCGTTAAAATCATGGTCATTTTTTACAGTGTAATGAACCTTATTGTAAACTGTTACATTTTTTTTTTTTTATGTTTTAAAAATGAATGTAACTGAATGAACATTCCATTTTATAATTTTGCAAACATCACGGTAACGTAACTTTCAAATGTTCTCCAAAACATTCCGAAACTAGTAGTAACATTTAAAAAGCATCAGATAAATGTCCCACTGAAATATTTAAGAAAACAGTTCCAAGATTTTTCTTTTTCTTTTGCGCCAACATTCTGAGAATATTATTAAAGACCAGATAACTTTCTATTAACATCACTCGTTCAGAACTTTGAGAGAATCCTGCCTGAATGTTCTGAGAACGTTCCCTGCATGCATTTAAATGTTTTGTGTTTGCATAACAAAAGTTGTTCTTCCTGACACTGCAGCAGGAGAAAGCACACACCTTTGATATCAATGCATGTATGAGCTCCTGTCCCCTGTGTGTTTGCAGTAATTGCGCTGCTGCATTAGCATGAGGCCTGCAGGGCCACGCGAGACCCTCATGAGCTCAAACCGCTGCATATCATTAGAGCCGCATCTCAGGCTGCTGTAAGGCGGCTAATGGGCGGCGAGCAGCTGCTCTCTTGGGCTTTACCTGCATTCTGAATTTCCTTCAAGTGGCGCTTTACAACCCTCCTGACAAACACGCGCTCCTTTATAGATGTTTTTGTCCTCTGGCTGGATTGGTTTTCTTTTGAGAGCTTATTTCATGCAATAATAGTGTCATGCGGCACTGTCGTCCTCCATATATCAGCATGAGAGAGGTTAGGTGGGAAGGTGAAGGACTTCTGTGCTGTTTATGGAGGATGAGACTGGAGCTTTCCATTCGAAGCTGATAAACGGCGTGAATCTCCTCTGATTGCTCTTTTCTGCATCTGCTTTAATGGTCTGATCCAACTCATTCTTCATTATAATTGCAAGCAGGTAAAGAAACAGGGCGAAGCGTGTGTTTAAAAGAGACATTTCTATCATTCAGTGAGATGCCACACTAATAAACACCAACACTTTATATTCGAGTATCGCCTGAACTAACTAGTTTAGCAGGTAATGTTTTTATAACTTAATGGGAACATTAGCAAAACGTTCATGGAACATTTTTTGTTAGCTGGGATATGCATATTCACAACTGTTTAAAAGTAGGACTATGTCTTTTTATTAGCCTATTTATTTATTATTTCACTTATGAAACTCCACAGACAGCCTAATAATAAAGAACATATTAGCACATGTGAATAAAATATTTACATGCATATGTAAAGCTGCAATAATAGACTACCACTAGACAGACAGACAGTATTATTTATGGAAATGAACAGATTTACTAGTCGATTATATTAACCTTCCAGCATCTCCAATTTGTCTGAATGACAAATCCTCCTCCTCAACAGAACACAAACTGAGTTTCTCTGGTTTGATCCATTTAATCTCTGATTTATGAAGAGCGCCACCGGCACATTAATACTCTTCAAACTGACCTGAAGCTCAAACATAAATAACTCCCATCTGTACCATCTCTCAAGTTAATATATACGTTTTTATTAACAGACGTTAGGCCTATTTCTGGCCTATATTTGTTTGTATATTTATTTAGCGTAACACTCAAATGTAGTGAGTGAAAATGAGACTCTTATTTTGAAATGACGCAGGCCAAGCCTTTTAATTTATTCCTGTTTTATTATTTTCTATTATTATTATATTTTACGTCGCACTGTTATCGTCTTAATATGTTTGTTGCCTGTTTATTCCATTTGCGTTGTAATTTTACCTTATATGTAACGTACACAGTTGTATCGAGACCGATCTGAGCTGGTGGGTGTGGACGGGGACTCTTATTCTGAAGTGTCTGTGGGCGCTAGTGTGATAGCGGAAGTTCTTGCCGCTGGTAGCTGCAGTTCAGGCGGATCCCGTCAGTGTCTGATCACAAACTTTCTGTCAAACCCGAAAAACACCCGGAACCCGGTGAGTGATCCGCGGAGCTGCTTCACACACACGTTAAACAGTCGAGGGAATGAAATGACACCCGCAGCGCAGGCGCGAGCCAGTTTACGAGCGCAGGCCTATAATACAGCCTATAATACAGTGCTCTTCTTTTCTCACTCTCTCTTTCTCTCTCTCTCTCTGTGTGTGTGTTTCAGCTGACATGGGGGATAAGGAGTTGATGTGGGCCCTGAAGAATGGAGATCTGGATGAGGTGAAGGCTCTGCTGGTGAAGGTGAGAAACACACACACACACACACACACACACACACTTCATGTCATCACACAAACGAGTCCAAACAGGTCTGACAGCTCGTGAAGGTTTATAGACCCTAACAACACAGCACTGAGATGATACCGTGCTGTTTAATGTATATATCATGGCTCTGATTGATTCCCATAGTCACATACTGAGGCACTGCATGGTGTGTCAATGAATTCCATTGTGTTACCTTGTTCCCAAAACAAAAAGCTTGACATTGTCATGGTATGTTCCAGAAACCAGTGTAATGTGATGATCCTTAGCTGTAAAAGCAACAGGTGAATGTTTTCTATAAAATTTTCTGTCTAGACAGTGTTTGATGCAGTGAAACAACAGGTTGTTTGTTATTAAAGGCAACATGAAATGCTTCACAACCCATTTTATTTCAGTAATGTGATGTATTTATTAGGGAAATAATGGTGTAACTACTAAGTATTTGAGTAGTTTGTGTTTTTTTTTTTTTATGTTTGTATTTTTATCTATCTATCTATCTATATCTTGTTTGTAGTTTTTCTCTCTTATTTTTTTTTTTTTTTTAGCAGTCAGTTTTCCTCCTGAAGCGTTATCCAATAGGAAAAGAGGGAATGGTGATGTCATCTGAAAAGAGAAATTGTTTATGTTGATTTGATCGCAATAAGACCAAGATTAGTCAGTTTAGGTGTCCAGATACACAACATTGTCATGACGGTATTTTCAAAAACGTATACTGTGACAGGTGGATGTTTTCTAGACCGTGTAAAAATGTTTGTTCCAGTAAAACAACAGCAGCAGCCGGTTGTTTGTTATTAAAGTCAACACGAAACATGGTTCATAATGCATTTGATGTACTTATTAGGCGACTAGTGCTCCAGCTACTAACTAGCTGACTATTTGATCTTTTTTTGTGTGTGTGTGTGTGCATGTGTTTTTGTAGTTCTTCTCTTTTAAAGGCTTATAAACTGTCAGTTTTGCTCCTGAAGCATTATCCAATAGGAAAATAGGACCTGATGATGTCATCAGAAATAGAAAGTCGTTTCAGAGGCACTTTTTAACGACAGATTATGAAGTGTTTTTCTTTGCAGTGATGATTTGATCACATTATGGCGATTTTAAGTTCATTTAGCTGATTAGAATACGCAGCAATGCATTCAAAAACATCGACCAGTGTCATTTTTATTAATGTTAAAATCAACAAGTGAGTGTTTATCAAGGATTTTTATTTTTTAAATGGCATCAGTTAGTTGTTTAGTGTTATATCTGTTGTTTGTCTGATGATAATACACTTTTCTTTTTTTTTCTTTTTTTTTTCCTTAGCTTTTGTTGAAGTGTTAAGTAAATACCATGGTATATAGTAATCATACAGTACCATGGTATTATCATAATAGGTTTGTTCTGTGCTGTGGTTGTTAACGGTGTTCAGCTAATGTCACACACACACACACACACACACACACACACACTCTGGGCTGTAGGTCATCTGTTAAGTGTGTATCCTGTGTCACAATATCACCTTGTGTAACTATATACACTCCTCACACACACAATGCTGAATAATGGCTTGTGTCCTGGAGTTGCTCCTCTGATACAATAGGAGTGTGTGTGTGGTTTGAGGATGTGGGCAGGTAACCGCAGGTGCTTTGAGCTCCAGCATCTGAATGAAGAGTCGTGTGGTTTGGCGCTTCAGCCTCAGAATATCTCACCTTCATCACTTTACCCATCAGATGATCTGGATTCGCTCATTCAGCGTTCAGTGTTTTGCCATCTGTCTGTGTGCGGTTGTGATATGTTTAGCTCAGCGGTTTACCTCAGTTCACACTCACAGCAGGTTCACATGATGGTTTGCTGTGTGAATGTGCTCATCATCAGACTTAAGGAATAAAACCCTTGAGGTTCGTGTTGTATAGTCACAGCTAGATACGACACATAGTGGAGTGATTACTACATAATGTTAATGGCACAAAAAGTGTCAAAACAGTAAAAGCAGTGCTTCCCTAAGAAATATATTTATTTTAAAAAAGTAAACATCCTCTGAACAATTGAATATGGTCTAATAGATGACTACAGATGATCAGTTGACGTCATATGCTTGTTTTGTGATTTGTTATGGATTAAATAATCATCTATTTATGTCTATTTTGGGATAAGTCGGTGAACGAAATGTGACCCTGGACCACAAAACCAGTCTTAAGTGTCAATTTTTCAAAACTGAGATTTATACATCACCTGTAAGCTTTCCATTGATGTATGGTTTGTTATGATCGGACAATATTTGGCCGAGATACAACTATTTGAAAATCTGGAATCTGAGGGAGCAAAAAAATCTAAATATTGAGAAAATCACCTTTAAAGTTGTTCAAATGAAGTTCTTAGCAATGCATATTACTAATCAAAAATGAAGTTTTGATACATTTATGGTAAGAAATTTACAAAATATCCACTGAACATGATCTTTACTTAATATCCTAATGATTTTTGTCATAAAAGAAAAATCTATAATTTTGACCCATACAATGTATTTTTGGCTATTGCTACAAATATACCCCAGCGACTTAAGACTGGTTTTGTGCTATTAAATTACGTTATTAAAATTATCTGAAATAATTTTTAAATTCTTTAAGAATTTGTGTAATAACATATATAATATTGTTATAGTTTGTTATTATATTTACCATGAAATTATATTACATATATTTCATATGATTTATTAGAATGTATTTAATATTATTTTATTACTATTAATTATTAATACTAATAATAAACTATTTATATAATTATATTTAAGAATATAATAATATTTAATATCCAATATTATTATAATGACTAAAGTATCCTACATTTATATTAAAAATACCACAAAAGGTTATGTAATTATATTGAACTATTCAATATCCAATATAATTATACTGAATAATAAATATTATATAATGATGAACCTTAACCCTGTTAGATAATATAATTTAATATTATTTTATATAATAATAAATAATTATAAATTCTGAAAATAAATATTATTTAATGTTTAACCCTAACCCCATTAGATAATGTAATTCAATATTATTATAATAACAAATAAATTAAAAATTCTGTAAATATATTGAATAATATTATTGATTATTCACCATTATTTCTAATGACTAAAGTTTCCTAAATCGTATTAAATAGTAACTTCTCTTAAAGCGCATGTGTTACTGTAATGTAATGGTGTGCTGTGTGTTGTTTTGCAGGCTGAGGATGTGAACAGGACTCTGGAAGGAGGCCGGAAGCCGCTTCATTACGCTGTAGACTGCGGTCAGACCGAGATGCTGGAGTTTCTGCTGTCTAAAGGAGCCGATGTGAACGTAACTGTCCTCCTGCTGTTATTCTCCAGCGCCTGTGTGTGTGTGTGTGTGTGTGTGTGTAGATGTATATCTGCTCCAGTATGTAAATGTTTAGCGTGTGGCGTCAGAGAGCAGTTATTAGTCCCGCACACCTGATAGCATCAAACCGTCAGCCTGTGATTCACGCTCTCCTCCTCATCAGCATGTCGACTTCTGCAAAATTCAAGCTATTTGAAACAGTAACAATATTTCACAATATTGCTATTTTTGCTCAAATAAATGCAGCTTTGCTGAGCAGAAGAGACTTCTTTCAGAAACATCCTATTGAACCCAAACTATTATAGTTTTTCGTACTTTCTATTGTGTGTTTTTGTCATTCTTAGTATAGTTTGTCTTTTTTGTAATGGTTTTTAAACGATTTATATATGATCTATATAGATGGTAATTGGGGAAATACTATTAAATAAATACTATTAAATGCTATTCATATTATGAAATGAATGAGGTCAAAACAAAAACTCCTAAATTATAATTATTAAAATAATATTATATAATTATTATAAATTATTTATATTAATTTGTATGAATGTTTGTTATTAAAATGATATTAAATATGTATATTTAATGATTATATTAAATATTTAATAATATTTTTAGAATTATAATACACTAATTTAAAATAATAAACACCAAGTTTTTTCATCAATATTATTTTAGTACATCAAGTTAAGCTAAATTAAAATAAAAATATTTATTTATTTATTTTTATTTAACTATAATACCCCAGATTTGAACTAAACCACTGGCATTTCCTCCAGAAAGTGTGAATCTCATTGTCTGTGCTCTCAGCGTCTCTATCGTTGATCTCTGTCCCATCGTGAGCACTCATGCGTCTATCAGCGCTCGCTCTCCAGAACAGAAGGAGACGGGTTTCCCTGCGAACGGGGAAATGCTCCTGAGATAAGAGACTTCTGAAGACGCCTGATAACCCAGCGTGCATCTCTCTCTCCGTCTGAATCAGAGATACTGCGTTTAACGATAATTACACTGATGTGCTCGGGGGTTTGTATGTTCCAAGGTTATTATAGTTTAGAATTTTTTAATTCGTTTTATTTTCAATATCGTTTTCAAATTTGCTATAAAATTCAGTTTGGTTTTTATTAGTTTCACTAATATTTTTGTTGGTTTTAGTTTAGTTTTTATTTTGTGAACACGTTTTTATATAGCTTAGTTGTTTTTTCATCAATCGTTTTAGTCTTGGTTTTAGTTTTCGTTTATGAAAATAACCTTGGTATGTTCCTCTCCGGTCGCAGCGCGTCTGAATTCTGCCGTGTTTTTCTCCACAGGCTCCAGATAAACACGGCATCACCCCGCTGCTGTCTGCCACTTACGAGGGTCACGTGACCTGCGTGAAGATTCTTCTAGAAAAGGTACTGATGCATTCACATGTCCTCCCGCTCAGTGAGACGTGTGTGTGTGTGTGTGTGTGTGAGTGTGAGAGATACTGGTGGGCGGCTGAGCAAAGTCTTATATCACAGTATGATATAATAGATGACAGTATCGCTATATATCGCAATTGTCCAATGGAAATTCAACAAAAATGGTTTGTTGATTAAATAATAAATAATTACACAAACAATCTGTGCCTGTTGTGGGATAATCCATCCAGTGATTCAAATTATTTCAAAACAAAAGACTCTAAAATTATATAATTAAAATGAATAAAATAATTCAATATTATATAAATCCATTTACAATCTTTTTTTTTTTTTTTTTTAATTATTAAAATATTACATGATTTATATCAAACAATAAATATTTAACGATATCTTTCTTATTTAGAATCATAATTTGTTATTAAAAAGGTGAATCAGTTTTGACTGAATGAGAGACATACAAGTTGTATGTTAACTTTACGCAATATTTGCATTAACACATATATCAATATGTTTGCGTGCATTTTGGGATAATCCTAATAAATATAAAAATATAATAAATTATAGGTATTTTTGTTAAATATAGATAAAGTAGAAAAAATATTAACATAAAATAAATAAATGTAAATAAAATATTAACAAACATAATATTATGTTTTATTTGCTTAGGAATTGTAACTTAATAATCGAAATATAGTCAAGACTCTTAAATTATATATTTAAAATTGTTGAAATAATATATATATACTATATATATATATACAGTATATATTGGTATGTATGTGTATATATATGTATGTATGTGTAAAATTCTAATTAAATTAATAATATTTAAAACAATTGATTATATTTGATTTTTTATTTAATAATTGAAAATAATTTTCAATTATTTAAATAATTTTTAATAATTGTAAATAAAAATAGCCAGTATAAACACGCCTATTACATGCTTCATTTGAAATCTATATTAAAGTGTCAGGTTGTTTAATGTTCCTCAACATGTGTAAAAAGCTGATATTGTGGCTAATAAGCAGCGCCTCGTGTTGACTTGTTTAGGAAGCGTCCTGCTCTGGATGCTCTCTGTTGCTCATTTCCAGATGTAAATGTAAGTGCTCAGAATCTGTGCTGGCTGTGCGTTTCTGCGGTCGTGTTGTGTATATTGTATCAGCTGCAGTGCGTTCAGAGAAAGAGCTTTTTGTTTGTGGGTTTTAAAGCTGAAAGCGTCTGAGCGCGGCTGTAAACAGTGACGTCCGCAGGGTCAGACGGGGTTATATAACGCTGCACATTCTTCACTCGTATCCCCTCTGAGATTACACAATGACGCGCTCAGGACGTCCCGCAGGAGCTCCGAGCTCCTTCATCTCCGATGCTCCTGCAGGAGCTGATCAGGCGTTTGTGCAGGAATATTCCAGCTTATTCTCCGCTCAAATCCCCATCGGATCACTTTCTGGTGTCGTCCTGCACTCACACGGGAAGTTGTGGAGGAACATACTGAAGTCTTCAATCCCTTCTTTAAGATACAACAAATAATAGGGCCTTATAAAATAGTGTTACTTTTTCCAAAATTCCGTTGTATTTTATTTTGTTTTCTTCCAAATTTCATTTTGTTCCCCAGTTTTGAGCTTTCTGGTCTTTCTGGATGTTTTAATGGTGTTAGTAATTAATTGCAGTCATGAAACTTCTGCAATTTAACAACAATTTAGTAAAAGTTCACCATTACAAAAAAATTCTTTTTTAGGGCCCTATGAAAGATTTTTTTTTGTTTTTCAAATTTTGTTAACTTTTTACCAAATTCTGTGTTTTCTGTTTTTTAATTATTTCTAGATTTAATGGTTTGATTAATTTTTCTGGATTTAATTGTTTAATTGAATTTTAATTAAAACTTTTTTTTTTTTTTTTTTTTTTTTTCTTCAATAATAGTGCCCTATGATTTTTTTTTTTTTAGATATGAATGCATTTTGAAACATTGACTTTGAAACATTAATTTAATTTATCTTTTAATCAAATGAAAATCAAATCCTTTCAATATTTTTTTTTCTTAAAATAGTAGTAGTATTACATTGATTTTAATTTATTTCTATCCATTTTCTCTCCATTACTTGTACATTATTTATATATTTCATGACAAAAAAAATAGCTTAGCTATTTTTATGTACATTTCTTTTAATAATTAGAAAATATTCTAATGGTTTAGTCTTTATTGTTCATTTCAACACTGTTTTTCATTAAGTAGAAAGTTTCATATTATTGATTTTCAAAATTGTTAATCTGCCATATTTTCCAGTTTTAATTACCATTAATGTGTTTGACTGTGGACAAGCTTTTTTTTCTGGATTGTCCATTTCTGTTTTCTGTTGAATTGTTCTCTCACAGAATTGTGGGCGTTCAGTTCACAGCATGATATAATTCACACCCGAGATCAGTCTGTGAATCTGAAAAACGTCCTCAATAAACAATATGAACACGCACACATGAACACTTCACCTGAAGAACTCCTGTCTAGTGGTTTTATTTGTACCAGGGTATTATTAACTAAAACCATGTTATTATAAAATAAATGTAACTGAATTTAAATTTAATTCATATAAATGGAAAAAACATTTTTTTTAATAAAACTAATTTAATTTCAGCTCATTGTCAAGGCAACATTTCTGAGTTTAATTAAATTTGATGTACTAAAATAACTCAAATTAAATAAACTGAAACCAATCAATAAAATAAAAAAAAAATAAAAAAATGTAAATTGGAAAAAAAAAAAAAATCTGTTGATTACCCTTGAAAAGACAAAAAATGTGGAATTTTTAGTGGAAAAGAATCTTAAATATCTAATTTAGTTTATATTTTGCATTTTAACAATGATTTTCCGCATGTAAGTCTGAAGCTGGAATGGCATTAAAAAACAAAGAAACGCCATCTGTTGATGTGTTTTTGTATTCACCTTCTTCACTTTCCCACACTGATGCTCATAAATGTGGCAGATGAGAGGAAGAGTCACATGACTGACACAGACAGAAGGAGTGATAGAAAAGCACTTCCTCTTTTTTTAGTTGTCAGATGCTTTGAATAGGAAGTAAAACTTCCATAACTACCAACAGCAGAATCATGTCATTCATTTTATTCTTTAAGAGCTTATATTCTACACGTCTTGCATTTTATTTTCCTCTGAAGTACATTTGCCAAGTCGTTATGATGATTCCTAAAATTAAACAGCCTGTTTTTACTGCTGTATCTTTAAGATCGTTACATGTAAATATGATTGGCTAACCTCTTTGCACATGAAATGAGCAACAACCCACCGAGTTCCTGAATACCCCATAGATATGCAAATTAAAGTACTTAAATATCTAAGACTAAGATCAACTGAAACTAAGAAATAAAAGTAATTTAAAAAAACGATTTTGTGTTTTTTCGGTTAATAACCTGTTAATAATTAAGTTTTGGAATTTTGGGGTGAAATCAGTCATAAATATCTTTTCAATTTCTAGTTTAACTAAAACAAAAATAAACTGAAAATAAGAAATAAAAATTGTTTATATAGTTGTATTCTGTTGATACCCTTGAAGTTCATTTAAATGTAGTTTTTAGAGAAAATTAGAAAAAAATGTTTTTATCATCATCCCTAATATGAAGCTGTATCTTTAAGAGCACGACCTATAAATGAGCTCTATGATTGGCTAACCTCTTCGCATATTAAATGAGCCACAACCCACCAAGCTGCTGAATGTCCAATAGAGAGAGAGAGAGCGACGCGCATCACAATCTGAAAACCACACCCACCGAGGGGGAACAATCCAACTTTCTCCTCCTCGTTATTTCTGATTTATAACAAAAAACAAGGTGTACAGCACACAAGCTAAAAACTCCAATGGAGTGCCCCCCCCCCCCTGTGTGGGCGTGGCCTAAATGCTCTCTGTCTCTATAGGTGTTGATATGCAAATGATATGCTGATAAACTCATGGTTGTGTTGTCAGCTATTTTAAAATGTTTGCAGTTTAGTTTGAGCAGATGATTATAAGGAGGAAAGTCTGAATTATGATCCTAACAGTCTACATTCGACAAAGTTTTATTAATGCTGATATGGTTTTGTATTGAGTTTTGTATCGTGAGTTTCTACCCAGCATGCATTGGCAAGCTAAACAGACGTTTATTATGTGGCAGATGTGAAACTAAAGAATGAAGTGGTGTGTGTTCGGCGCCCGCTGGCGAGTGAATGAAGAAATCGATGGCTCTTCAGATGTTTGATGGCCTTCGGTTTGGGCTCTGAACGCTCGCGGCTGAAGCCTCCAACTCTGACCTGTGTGTAAAGAGGAATAATTCAGTGACGATCAATACGCCGCATCGATCACGCCCGGAGGATAATATTTCTGTAAAGGGCGGCCGGCCGCTCGATTACCCCTGTGTTTGAGGGGCCCCGCGGGGCCGGCTCCTGTAGATTATGCATGAGATTCGCTGTAATCAGCTCTTATTGGTCAGGTGGAAGGCTAATCTGCTAAATTGTTCTTTATTTCTTGAATAATGCCGTGTCATGTGAAATCGAGCAGAACTTTGACTAACGGCGTGAAGTCAGGTTATTTTGGATGAAACTGCAGATTTCACTGAGCTGCGTTATTTGTTGAAGGGAGCAGAAGCACAAGAATGTCAGTATTTTAGCGCTCGCTTGACTGTAAAATGTATATTTTTGGTCTACCAAATTTTTTTTGTTTTAAGATTGCTGACTTTGGATGGATGTGATTTAATTAAATGAATAATGAATGAATATTAGTAATTTTACAGTTATAAATGAAGTGATTATTAATATTTTATTTAGTAATAATAGCAATAAAAACAAACAAGCACACTTGGAGCTTTTTCCCAATAATATCACAATTGTTACAGGAAGAAAAGAAAAAAACAGCTTTGACTATTTTCATTAAATTAATAATAAATATAAATATTGTAATTTTACAGTTGTAATGTCAAATAAAATGATGATGATTAATATTAAATGCCTTTTTTTATTTTACAGTTTTCACTAGCGTTAGTGGTGGTAATAATAATATAATATAGTCATATTGATATATAATCACAAAATTTTGGGCCAAATTGTGCAGCTCTACAAACAAGCTCCGCTATCAGAAAAATCACTGAAAAATTACATTTTCCTATGAAAGGCTGTGATTTAACTGAATGAATAATAAATATTAGTATTTTAAATTTTGCAGCTGTATTGTAAAATAAAATTAATTAAATGATGATGATGATTAACTACTCAATTGTTATTGTTTTATGGTACTTTTACTCATATATACAGTATATAAAACTATATATAACTTATATTAGTATTGAAATTTTAGAATTCTACTGTAAAATAAATGTATTATTGTTATTATGAAATACTCATCTACTTTACAGTTATAATTTATTTTGTTTATGTATTTATTTATTTATTTAGTAGTAGTAATAGCAATAATAATAATAGCCATATTAATATATAATCAAAAAATTTTGGCTAAATTGTGCAGCCCAACAAAGAAGGGATTTTTTTACATGTCGCAATCACAACTCTTATGAGAAAAATCACATGATTTTGTAACATTTATGTTTTGTAAGGATCCACACGCTCCGTGCTTGATCTGACTCCGATTCCAAGTGATCATTAAATTTAGACTGTACTTCTAATTAAAAACTGATCACAGATATCGCTTGTATATTAATTTAGATATTTGATTATTCTAGACATCCCATACTTTCAATTATCCGTTCACTGGGGACCTAATGTTGCATCGAGTCTCACGCCCCGGGTTTTGCGTAGATCTCACAGACACAGACTCGTCAGTCCGATGTTAGTCAGAGGATGTAGGTAGACTAATACCTAATTGTCTGCCGCCAACTGCTTGCTTATTGTATCATGCCAATTACATAATGAAACAATTAGAAGCCAATTTAGAAAGGATAATGCAACCCTGCTCCTGTACATGGAGACTGTGGCTATATGGGAAATAGCCAAGTGACCTACGCAGGAGACGAACAAATTTAACATAGTCAAACATGCAACAGCTATCCTGATTTAACACAAGACACACGGTCTACAATGCATAGCAAAGCACTCAGATGTTTTAGAGAATAAACTTAACTAGCCTATGTGCACATGTAGGAGCGCAAACAACTGTACAGTGTGCTCTATGGACACAATGTGTTTAACACAATTACATTTTTGAATCATTTCTGATGGCAGAGAGACAATAAGAAAATAAGAAAAACAAAAAAACTTCAGATCAGTTGTAAAAACATAAAAGATGTCTTTTGGTGTTTTTGGATCTAGAGCTCCAGGGTCATTGCAGAACACAATTCTACAAAAGTTTTCAATATTTCTCATAATACAAGTGACTACTGTGAAATTGAGACCAGTTTACCCATCGCACAGAGACCTTTAAATGATACCAAACATGAAAGGGTTAAGATCATTAATTCTTAAGATGTAATAAATTCAGATTGTAAGTCTGGCAACTTCCTGTCAGATTAGAACGTTTATTGTTTTATCACGTGTGCTGCGAGATTTCCTGAGTTTTGGCCTCATGAGGAATTCATTTCATAAAGGAAATAATTTTGTTTTGCTGTATACTGTTGTGTAATATTGTGGTTGTTGTGTGTATTAGAGCTGTGTGTAATAGTGTGCGTGTGAGAGTAGTTTGGTCTTGAATCACCGCAGTGTTGTGTAAGTGTGTCTCAATCTCGTCTCAGTGCTTGGACACACACACACACACACACCGCATGTGAACCTGTGGGTTTATAAGGAGAAATGCAAGTGTGTGTGTTTATGTTTCTGCTGCAGGACTTGCGTGTTTAATAACTCTGTGTGTGTGTGTGTGTGTGTGTGTTTGTTCCTCCAGGGTGCTGATAAGGATCGGAAAGGTCCGGATGGTCTCAGCGCGTTCGAGGCGGCCGAGAACGAGGCCATCAGAGATCTACTGAAGTGAGACGGACGCTGCCGGCAGCAGAGAGGTTCTGACCACAACCACTGGATCCAGCAAACACACACAAACACACACACACCTCTCTGTCTCTGCCCGCTGGCTGCTGCAGCTCCTCTAGGTTTCCTTTTGTTTTGTTTTGTTTTCCTCCATGACCTTTTTATTTTATTTGGGGGAGGTGCTTAATTTCCCCTCTAGTTGATCAGAGTCAGCCATTGGCTGATGGACCTGTCACTCATGCCTCCCATCAGGACCAATGGAAACGCCTGTCTAACACCACTAAACACGGACTTTAGAGTTCAGACTAGAGCGAGCGAGCGAGTGTATGATTATGATGATCATGATAACGTGTACATTTATTTCTCAGACTGTTAATTAGGAACGAGTGGTTTGTATAGTTCATAGAGCTGATGAATTTCCCGGCACTCCAGTTTCAAACGACATTCCCGTCGCATTAGATGCTCAAAGAACAAATATTACAGATGCTTGAGTCGTTCTGCTGACTCGCACGTTTGCTTTTGTGCCCCTTTGAATTTGTGTTGTTGTGGCAAAAATAAATGAATTCTCAGCTGCTGTGCGCTTGTAGAGTGTTAAACAGGTTTGTTGAAGCCTGTCTCTCTCTCTCTCTCTCTCTCTCTCCAGCAGGACGCGTCTCACTCCTGAGATGTCACCCTCTCCAGATTCTCACTCTTTTAGGCCGTCTCTCTCTCTCTGTTTCTGCATGATGGTGTTTTAGCTTTTCAATACAGTCTTAAACTAAAATTCACATCGATTAGCAAATCTACATTTTAAAGATCCATATCTGGCATTGTTGTGAAAAAGTCCGTTTGAAAACAAAAAAAACAAATAAAACTATTTCAAATGATCAGTTTGATTTTGTCACATTTGTAAAGTTTCAAATGATGGAGGGTGTTTTAAACAAATAAATACATTTTCTATATATATATATATATATATATTAGTGTTTGTGTGTGTATATGTGCATATATATATACGTATATGTGTGTGTGTGTGTGTGTGTGTATACACTGTAAAAAGTGATAAGTTGACTTAACTTAAAAAAATTTAGTAAACCCGTTGCCTTAACATTTTTAAGTAAATGATAATTAAAAAAATAAGTTGAGTGAATTGTCAAGTTCACTTAACTTTTTTAAAAAAAATTATGATTTACTTAATTTTAAGGCAATGGGTTTCCTAATTGTTTTTTTAAGTTAAGTCAACATCACTTTTTACAGTGTATGTATATGTATATGTGTGTATATATGTATGTTTGTGTATATGTGTATATATATATATATATATATATATATATATATACACACAGTGTGTGCACTGTTAAAAAAAAAAAAAAGGAGCAAACTTAAAAAAAATTTTTTTACCAGCTTCAGCAGATTTTTGAGTTTGCTCAACTTATTTTTGTGGGAGATTCTCAAATTTTTGTTGTATAAACTTAAAACAACAAGTTGAGAAAACTTAACAAAAATCTGCTGAAGCTGGTTGCCTTAAAATTTTAAGGTGGCTCAACTTTTTTTTTTTACAGTGTATAATTATTAGGCAAGTTGATATTCTGGTCATGTTTTTTTTTTTTCCAAGAACATTTTACCAATTCCAAACCACATCAATCTTAATAACTACTATTGATTTTGTATTTAATCATTTATAAGTGAGATATAATTGTCCATGAAGGCTGAAAGTCAAAAACTCCTATTCAGGTGTGCTGAATTATTAGGCAGGTTTTCTTTTACAGATAAAATGAGCCAAAAAAGAGATCGAACTCAAGAATAAAAGTTAAAAAAATTATTAAATGCCCATGAGAAGGATGCAATAATAGAATTAGCAAAGTTAAGGCATGACCATTGGGCAGCGTAACGCTCGTTGGGTCAGCACGGTCAGGAAAAAACAGGTGGAGAAGACGTTAACTGTAAAATAATTAAGGTGAAGAATTAGGTGAGAAACCATCAGGAATCATTTAGTCTCCAGCGCCATCATTTTCCAGAACTGCAACCTTCTTGGAGTCTCCAGAAGTGCAGTGTGTCAGGCTCTCAGAGACTTTAAAATAACCCTCACTTAATAAGAATAACATGCTGAATGTGTTGTGAAATACATGATTGATTTTTTTATAGGCTTTATGGACAGATAAGTTGAGACTGACTCTTGAAGGACCAGCATCACATCCTCTTGTGCCACAGTTTGAAGAATTTATCTTCCAGAATCTGGCAGTAAGTTTTAGGAGCTCATTTTAGTTCATCTCCTATCCTGAAAAGTCTGTCTTGCAGGATTGATTAAAAATGAGCTCCTAAAACTTACTGCCAATGTATTATTAAAAAAACAAAACAAAAAACACATTTGTCCCTCTATCAATTGCATATTTATTCTCTACCTGCTAGCTTTTCTTGAAAAACTAATATATATAAATTAGTGCCGTCAAACGATTAATCGCGATTAATCGCATCCAAAATACGTTTTGTTTACATAATATATGTGTGTGTGCTGTGTATATTTATTATGTATATATAAATACACACACACATGCATGTATATATTTATGAATATGTTATGTTTATGTTAAATATTTTTATATATAATATAAAATATAAGAATATAAATATATACATGTAAACACATGTAAATATTTTCAAAATATATACTGTATGTGTGTGTATTTATATATACACAATAAATATACACAGCACACACACACATATTATGTAAACAAAACTTATTTTGAATGCGATTAATCGCGATTAATCGCTTGACAGCACACACACACACATATATATATATATATAATCTTTTAAAAATATTTATTTGTCTGTCTATATTTTTATTTAATACAATAATACATATTTATATGTTAATTTTATATATAAGTACAATTTTTACGTTATTTATTACTATTTAATAAATTTATATTAAGTATGCATTTATAAATTATTAATTTATATGTTTACATTTTGAATACATTTATATTATGTACCATAAATACAACTATTCATATATGATATATTTATTATCTGATGTATATATATAGATACATGGATAGGTAGATGGAAAATGTATTAATTAATAATAAATAGTGTGTATTACCCCTTAAAATAATTCTTTTTAATTATGTTTTTCATTTACTTTTTATATTTCCTTTTTTCAAGTTAGTTTATCATTTACTGATTTACTTTATATATAATAAAGTAATTTGAACAAACAATCCTTGGCTAATGTAAGGCGTTAGATTTGGTGATAAATCAAAAGCTGATATAAAGACACTGGAAGTCTGTGAGATGTCTTGACTAATATAGCGTGCGTGTGTTGGCAGGGATTTTTTATCATGAACACACTCATGGTCACAGTGTTTTTTTTCTTTCTTGCTTTAATTAAGTGCTTTTGTTAATTACTGATCCACCCGGCGAGTCTCAGACCTTTGTCACTGTCACAACACAAAGAAATCAATTATTCAGGTGCTGCACAACTTACTGATAAAGTTTAATGCGCCGTCAGCCGCAGCTTTTCACCGACGGTCCGTGAATATAAAACAGCTCGTTTGGTTTTGTCTTTGAAGAATCACGATAAATAAATCAGTCCACGAGTCAACAGCAAATCTAAATTGACTCTGTTTACTGTCTTAATACATGTTCCCATGAGTGAATAATTCACTGACGATGTTCTGAAGAAACTAAAGTGTTTGTCTTCCATATCTTTCATCAAAATGTAATAACTTGCAGCACCTTTGAAATGACTTTCCTCTCCGCCTGACTTCAGCTTAGTGTTAACCACCAGCACACAAATAGCGATTAGTCATTCTTTCTGCTGAAAAAACAATAGACACCATCACAAAATTAGTAATGGTTTTACTGGTTATAATGGGACTTGTATTGGTTTTACTATGACCCTGTTGGTCTCTAATGGTAATTGGTTGCCTTCTATTGGTGGCTTGTTAAAACCAATAAATCCTAATGGAATATGTCCCAAAACACACTACAAAAAACCATTTTTAATGGTTAAAAGTTGATTGTTTGTAATGGTATTTGTAGAGTTTTCTGTGATGGTTCTATTGTTGTTGTTTGGAAATGTCTGTTTTGGCAGTAAAATGGGAGTTTTTCATCAGACTTTCTAAATGAATCCAATAGAGAACAAACTGCTGCAGTACTCTCTCTCTCTCTCTCTGTGTGTGTGTGTGTGTGTGTGTGTGAGTGTGTGTGTGCTATTTTTAGTTCACTTTTTAGTGCACAGGTGGCCGTCTGGCCTTTTCTTTCTTCACAGTGAAGACAAACTTCTCCTCCTACACCATGATGTGTTATGTAAGACACTCTCTCTCGCTCTCTCTCTCTCTCTCTTGTCCGTTTTGTTAGTCAACTTTGCCTTTTCTTTCAAGTGAACTCCAGACTTCAGCCCTATTTAGAGTTTTTTCCAGTGATTTCAGATGTGATCATTGAGCCGCAGCGCCTTCTGATGGCCGAGAGACACACTGCTGCTGCCTGCATACTGCATACTATTTCACATTTGATCTCACCTCTGAAGAAATAAATGCGTATGCACCTGTTTCTTCCTGTAAGAGCGAGAGATTTGTAAACTCTATGGGTCTAGCTTCTGGTCCAGGTATTTTTAGCAGTACAAAACAGCTCGTTTTGAAAATTGGTGGCTTACCATATCGTTTAATCCTAACTCGTTTAATCCCAAATTTTTCCCAGACATGAAAATATCCAAATGATATGTCACTAGTAACATTTACCTACACTACTGTTGCCATTAACATGTTTACTCATTCTACTCAAGAAAACTTAATAATTGTGGATTCATATATTAATATATATATTGGCACCTTAAAGATAACATGTATCAAAAATCTTTGTTATATTATGTTAACATACTTTATTAGCCTTTTGTTTTGGAGCTTTGATGCAGTCATCTTCATCTCAAGGTGCAAACAGGAAGTAAACTGCTCTGGTCATGTGACAATTTGCACTAACCATGTGACATGGTCACATATTTAATTGAGACCCTTTATTTTTCCATATTTGCAGGAAATGCATTAAAGCACCATGCCAGTAACATTTTTAGAGCTTTATAAATGAAAACCTTCTTTACAGTTACCTTTGTGAGCGGTGCGATTAAGTGGGTTAATTATGACCACACTGGGTTGTAGTGCTGTTGTTCTTCTCGTTATTTCCCTGTAGCAGCTAATGAACCAGAAGTCTGAGGTGGTGCAGTACGCTCATATTCCAGACTGAATTCAGTACAACCTCATAAAACATTATGGAAATGTTTGATTAATGAGTGGCGAGTGACCGCAGAGATACCGCGGTACTGATAGAATCACCAGCTGCGCTAATTAGCGTGTTCACTTTCACTTCCTGTCTGTCTTCTTAATACAGTTGCCATGGCGACTCCACGCAGAGCAACGACTTGTGATCAACTACCCCGAAATTGTGCTTAATGAAGTATCAAATCCAAATTACCTTGATAATTGTTATTTGTCTTTGTTATTCGCAATTATGACTAACAGACATTCTTTTCGTTATGTAGCCAACCGCGGTAGAGTGATGGTAATAACATGGTACGGAATGATTACCATATTCAAATATCATTGTGCTTCAAACATCCTTGATTGTGAAAAAATTATATGATCATGTTTTTTTTCCCCCATTACTTTAACTCAACAAAATATTGCAATCCATTTTAGTTTCATATTTTTAAGTTATATGAGATTGAACTAAAAAAAATTGGTAAATTTATTATCATTTAAATGAACTAAAAATGGAAATGAGTGGAAATAAATTCAGATTATTCTAAAAAATTTAAAGCAGCAACTGAACTGAAGTTTTTAAGTTCAATTGTTAAGAGGTGGATGTTTAATTAATTAAGATGCTTACCAAACATAGTCCTAAACATTACCACGGTACTACCATGTTTTTTTCTACTTGTACCATGGTACTACAATGGTCTTCTTAGACGTACCATGTAAATACCATGGTATATATGAAAATATTGTGGTATTACTTCAGTCCTTATCTGCTGTTATTCAAAGTTTGTCGTTCACAAAATTATCATGGTATATTGTGGTGTTTGTTCATAGTGCTATGTTTTTTGGACATATACCATGGTAATACCATGGCATTCTGTAAAATAGCGTGACATGGTATTATTACACTGTAAAAATTGTTTTTTTTAAAAAGATTATTAAATTATTGTTTGAGAACATATACTGAAATACCTTTTCAGTCTTTATACTTTAAAATTTCACATTTAATTAACACTTCGCCAGGAGTTTGATTGACAGGCGATCTGATCCATCATAACGCAATTTTGTCCGACAAACAAACCAGACGAGAGTAGATCTGTGGACATCTGTGAAATTGAACTTGAACTGTGTATCGACGTCTTTCCATGGTTGAAACAACAAACCTTCTGATGTTCATTCATGTTTATTTTGTGCTATAAATAATAGTAAATATGGAGAGACAAGTCGGTTCACGTGCCGTTTGAACTGAGGTGCTACAGTGATCTGTCACAACACATGAAAGAGCCACAAAATGGTATTTATTGTTTGAATTTCTTTAAAAAAAAAAAGACAAAATTTGAAAGCTGAGACTTTCAAAAATATGAACTCTGTCGTCACTGTCGTCACTGTCCTCGTTGCTTCACAGTGTATTTTTTACTTTGAGGTTATGATGTGCGGCGTGAGAGCGCCATGGCTTGTCTGACATAGCAACAGTAACTAAGAGGCAGGTTTTTGCGAAGGTCAATTTTTTTTTTTTACTCATTTTTTAAATGAAAATACTTTAAAAATAAATCCTTCACCATTTTTATTTCAGTAGTGCTCGAATTTGGGATTTTCTTGACTTAAAATAAACCTGTGTGTTGTTTTGCTTTCCTCTTTAACCAGGATTCATAAAAAGTCAAGAAAACAAGGACGAGCTAATGTTTGTGGTCATTTTAGAGCTTATGGCTTTAGCACAGAGAACTTCCAAAGCCCACTTTAATTACACTTTGGTCATGTGTGAGTGTGTGTATTAATGTGTGTTTCTAAAGTAGATCTGAAGGAAACGTGCTGTGAAACTTCCTTGTTTCCTCCCGATCACAGAGTCCATCCTCTTCAGCTGGAGGAGCGTTTGCTGGGAAATCGATGGCCGCTGGACTGCTATTAAGCGGAGTTTAATTGCAAATAAAAGAGGATTTATCACTGCTGCATTCTGCGTAATGAGCCGAGGGGATGGTGCTCTCCACTTCACACTCATCGACTTATTCACTAACACACAGATGTGCATCTACTCCAAAACCTAGTGAGCTGCCTAGGTAGGCAGGATTTTAAGGGAGCATACTGTAGGTGCACTACAGCGACAAAGGCTGTTCTAAATAGTAGGAAGCATAAAAAAATTATAAAATAAAAAACTGTCACACACCATCTACTCCATGCCTTCTGTCGTCTGATTGATAGTTTAGGGAGATCTTTTAGTGTAATTGTACAAACGTCCAGCTTCAGCTGGTGCTTCACATGTTTTTTGCTCTCAAATCTTGACTGATTTTGATCAAGTAAACATCAGAATAACTTCAGTAAGATATTTCAGATGAACACTTACTGGACTGAAGCGGCTCAGCTTTACTTGATTCTCCATCAATCATTTTTCAGTGAAATCAGTGCGTCTCAAATCTGATCATCAGGATCTTTTGAGGAGCGTTTGTTTCCAGAAGCTTTACTTTCACTGTTCCTCAGCGGAGGAATGATCTTCATCTCACATCTTCTGAGGAGCGTTTATTTCTTCATCTCTCAATCATCACTGGACTGCATTGCATTATATGTTTGGATCATTTCTCTCATCTTACTAAGACATATTATAATTAAAACTTGAGTAGTTCACCTAAAATATATATATATATCCGATTAGTCTCATATATATACAGTCATGGCCAAAAATATCGAAATATAAAATATTTCTGATGTGCAGCAAAAGATAATTGAGCTTCACAAATTAGTGAAGTGGCTTTAAGAAAATTCCCATTTCCACCATCAGGGCAAGAATTAAGGAGGTGCAATCAACATAAAATGTTATGAATCTGCCTGGAAGAGGACGTGTGTCTATATCGTACTAATGCACGGTGAGAAGGAGAGTTTGAGCGGCTAAAGACTCTCCGAGAACCACAGCTGGAGAATTGCAGAAAATAGTTGAGTCTCGGGTCAGAAAACCTAAAAAAAAAAAAAAAGTCAAACAGCACCTACATCAGCACGTGTTGTTCGGGAGGGTTTCAAGAAAAATTCTCCTCGCTCATCCAAAAACAAACTCCAGCATATTCAGTTATCAGACACGACTGGAGCTTCAAATGGGACTGGCTTCTATGCTCAGATGAAACTAAAACATGAGCTTTTTAGCAGCAAACACTCAAGATGGGTTTGGTGAACACAGGGATAAAAATATGAAATATACTGCTGTATTTTTGATGTTGTGGGCCTATATTTCTGATGGAGGTCCTGGACATCTTGTTTAGACGCATGGCATCATGGATTCTATCAAATATCAACAGATAAAAAATCAATAAGTGACTGACTCTGTTAGAAATCTTATAATGGGCCATGTTTGGATCTTCCAACCGTACAATAATCCAAACACAAACCTCAAAAACAACACAAAAATGGGTCACTGAGCACAAAACCAAGCTTCTGCTGGCCATTCCAGTCCTCTGACCTGAACCCTGTAGAACATGAGTGAACTGAAGAGAAGAAGCTGTGAATCTAAAGGGTCTGGAGTGATTCTGGATGAAGGAATGGTCTCTGATCTCTTGTCAGGTGTCTCTAACCTCATCAGGCATTATAGGAGAACATTTAGAGCTGTCTTATCATTATACATTACTGACACTCTATCCTCCAATTTGATACTGTTAAGTGCTTTGACACAATCTGTATTGTAAAAAGCGCTATATAAATAAAGGTGACTTGACTTGACTTGACTGTTAAACTGAAAAATAGAGGTTTCAAAAAGTATTGAATAAAAGGGTGCCGTTAATTGTGGCCAATGTGTATTAGAGAAAAACATTTATTTCATAATGATATTTCCCCAATTTTAAATTCTTATTATCCAATGAAAGGTTACATTTTTGTGAATTTTTTAAATAAAAGATCAAATGGATTAACAATGCAGATTAATTTTCACAGCCTTCTTTGATCATATTTACTAAGGGTGCCAATATTTTTGGCCATGACTGTATATCTGATTAGAGTTCTGATTAGTCTCTTCCCAGCTAAAAAAAATAATAATATTTTGCCAAATTTCCATAAAGTTATAAAAATATCATTTCTGAATGTTTAAAACACCCAGTTTTTTAAATGTTTTTTTTTAATTTTTTTTAATTGAATGTTAAACGAACATTCCATTTTATCGAACATTATAGGAATGTTACTTTTGAATCTTCTCTGAACATTCTGAAACATGTAGTAACATTTAAAAAATGTTAGACAAACATCTAACTAAAAAAAAGGTTCAGTGAATAATGTACTGTATAAATAATGTTTTTGTGCTAATGTTTGAGAACATTATTAAAGACCAGATGATGAACATTTCCATTTCTAAGCATATTTTCTGTTAGCTGGGTTCTGTGTCAGTTAGTATGCTGCTTTAGAAGGGTGCTGTCTGTAGGTTTTGGAGCAGAGCTACAGATTGGGAGGATTTTTGGAGCTGTGATTGGAGCAAATCCCGGAAGAGGCCTTGAATGGGAACTGAAGTCTTGGATCTTTGTTGTTTTCGCTGGAATCGTGAGTCTCTCTAAATAGTTTGGCGGCAGTAGAGGAAGTGGCCTGCTGAAGCATCGCTAACCTTTATTCTGTTCTCAGAGATGCCGAGTTCTGCTACATCTGCACATCTGAGATGGAAATAACAATCAGTCTGCCGTCAGAGCGACGAATGTTCAGGCAAACCTACAAGAAAGGGCATATATTGAGTTTGAGAGAATTAATGTGAAGGATCCAGAGGTCCAGAGAGAAAAGGTCCCTCAGCTGTCAGATAGAGATGCATGCAATATCCTGCCTTTATTTCAGTCTTATCAGACCTGCAAGAGAGAAAAATATTACACTCTCAGAAATACTGAGAAGATACTTTTAACAGCGATGCCATGGAACTGTTTTTGCTTCACCAAAGGATCAATTCTTAAAAAAAAATCTTTTCTTTTTCTATGGAAGCCAGTTTCCGCCATGGAAAGAAAAAATAAAATTGCAACTGTTTATTTTACAATTCTGACTTTTTTCATGCAATTCTGTGTTTTTATCTTACAATTTAGACTTGCAAAGACTATTGTAGAATACTGTTTTACCTAAAATATGATTTAAAAAAAAAAGTTTTGCTAAAGTTCCCATTAAGTTATAAAAAGCTTTATTTCTTAATGTTCTTTGAATGTTCAAAACGTTTAAAAAAAATAATAATTTCTTGGTCATGTGAACAATAAGGGAAAGTCTGAACTGTAACAGTGAGATTCAATTTTTTTACTTCAGAATTCAGAGATTTCAACTAGCAATTGTGAGTTTATAGCTTAATATACATTAAACTCGCTATTAAGAAAAGTCTGAAGTAAACTTGAAAGTGCAAGAAAAAGTCAGAATTAAAGTTGCAGTTAACATCTTTGTTTTTTATTGGCGAGAGCAATATGAACTTATAACTTTTATATCTTATAATTCAGACTTTTTTTACTCGCAATTCTGAGTTTATACCTCACAATTCTCAGAACTGCGAGAAGTCCGGATTGCAAGACAAAAAGTCAGAATTATGAGATATGAACTAAGTAAAGATGTTCGTTTTTTTTAATTCTGTGGTTAAAATGGAATTGCATACACTGTAAAAAGTGATAAATTGACTTAACTTAAAAAAATTGAGGAAATCCGTTGCCTTAAAATTATTAAGTAAAAAATCATTTAACTTGACAATTCACTTAACTTGTTTTTTTAATTATAATTTACTTAAAAATTTTAAGGCAACGGGTTTACTCAATTTTTTTAAGTTAAGTCAATTTATCACTTTTTACAGTGTATAATATTTTTCCACTATTGTGGATTGGAAAGATTCCATGGATGGAATGGAGTTTTTGAGTTTCTTCAGATTATCCAAATTAAGAGCCTTTATTTTTAAAAAATGTAGAAAAAAAATGAAGACATTATCTTTCTTTTCGCCTACAGTTTTAACCAAGACTACAGTTTCCTCTCTGTAATCACAGTATGGCCGTACAGACGGGTTTTTATGGCTCCATCTGAAGTTTGAGTTCTTAGAAGTGAAGCTGGAAACCGTGATTGTAATCAGAGAGCTGCTGGGTAAAACTTATCTAACAGCCCAGCGTTACAGAGCCGATGAGAAATGAACAGATTTCCAATGCAGGACTGAATATTGCCCCTCGCAGTCCTGCAGAGAGACGGTAACTGAGAATTGATTATTTTTGAGGTCGAATATGCATAAAGGAGCTTCTGCATTACGGTATTGATTCGTCCCCGCGGAGCCGCATTTTATTCGCCTGGACGTTTTTAATGCACTCATCTTTGTTGTGTACCATAACGGCATCCTATGGCATCTTGTTTACCGCTGTGATGAGGAGACGCCGCTGAGCTCTTCATCATTTCCCAATTGGCTTCCTTAAAATATAACACAGTGCCAGGCTGTCTGTGGCGTCCGGATCGCTCTCGGCTAATGAGACCCTCCAGCTACATGAACGACACGCAGAAGAGACCTGATGATTAGTGTCTGGAGCACACGGGACCCTTCTGCACCTGTCTGACTCTGAGTGTCGTTCTAAACCCCAGCGAGATGCTGTGAGGCCTAATTGCGGCTGAATTCTAATTTGGTCACAACAAGGTGTCTTTGTATAAAGGCTGTGCCGATTAGGTCTAAAAAGGTTGTCTTAAAAGTAGGCAGCGTCTCACTGGGGTTTGGATTGGACCTCGTCACACTCACCTCTACCTGAGAAGACAATGAGAGCTAAAATTAGTCAGATGGAAGCTTCCATAACCTTTTATCTCACAATTTAGTCTTTCTTTCTCGCAATTCAAAAAAAGTTCAAAATAAAACTCAGAACTGTGAGATAAAAACTTGCAATTAGCTTTTTTATTCCTTGGCAAAAACAGTTCTCGCAATTCTGTTTTTATCTCACATTTTTTTCGCAGTTTTAAAAACATAAGCAATTTAAACTTGCAATTTTGAGAGGAAAATCAGAATTGTGAAACAAAGGGTCAGAATGTGAGAAATGTTTCTGCCAAGGAATAAAATAAAATAAACGAGATTAAAAAGTCACAATTACCATTATTGTTTTCAGCTTCCCATTTTTATTTAGTTTAACTTGATGTACTAAATAACTCAAACTTAACTGAAATAAAAATTAATGACACTATACAGGCATATTTTAAAGAAACTAATAAAAACGACTGAAATGCAACAAAATTACTGAAACATTAAAATGAAAATGAAGACAAAATCATGTAAAAAAAAAACACAATGCAATGCACTTAATCTTAAAATCTGCAATTTCTTACATTTCTTTACTCATTTTTTGATTGGACTGTGAATAATTTAATATTTTAGACATTAAAAATACAACAGTCATGTGACAACAATATAGCATAGCATGATACTGTTGAAACCACTGCGCACACTGTTTCATGTACTATATGTAAAATTATTATGCGTTATTAAGTACAGTAAACTATTGCCTAACACTCTTTATTGTGATGTTCAACTTGTCTGACGTTCTTTCTCCTGTAGAAGACAAAAGGAGATGTTCTGAAGCCATCAGTGAATGGTTCTGAATGGAAAAGAGCAGCATGAACATGCGGCTAAACGTCTCCTTTTGTGTTTTATTGAAGAAAGTAAGTGATATTAATGAAAGTGTTGATTTCTGGCTCATTTGATTCTAAATGACTGCGGTTGTTCCGGGTCTGTTTGTTATGGGCGGCGCGAGTCGTGGTCATCTCTGCAGCTCCATGCCTCCTCTGGCTGCGCTTCCTTGGCTTTCTGCCTCTGTGGATGAATTTAGTGTCGCACGGCTGCCAAAGTCACGATAAAATCCATGAGCAGGTGCGTTTCCACTCCGATATCAGATACAGGAGATCTCAGGAGCTCCGCTAATAAACCTGATCTCTTGCTGGAAAGAAACACACACACATTCTCTCTCTCTCTCTCTCTCTCTCTCTCTCTCACACACACACACGCGCGGGCTTATCTGAGCGGATATGACAGGAAAATACTCCAGAGTGGGACAGCAGTTTAATGGAAGAAGTAAAGTTTTGTTATTGGGGGCAGAGATAAAGCCTTGTGATTAATTAAATCTGTCTCTCTCACACTGAAGTGAAAGTTGCTGGCCTGTGACTAATATTTATGAGTCTCGGCCACATCTGACATTTTCCAGCACTTCTGAACTTCTGTTTCACTGCATCTGTTAAAAAGTCATTTGTATTTGGTTTTGTAGTTCCCTCTTTTGCTGTACAAATCTGTCAAGTTAAAAATATATTCCAAAGCAATTCATACAGAAGTATGACACCAGAAGTGAAGAAAACAAGATTTAAAAGACTGAAAAATTCCTGAAATATTTTGGAGGAAATCATTCATGAATTTAAAAAGACTGATTTGGTTTAAACGTCAGTAATCCTTGAAAAAAAATAAAAAAATGAATTTAAACAATTGTTGTATCAGGCTGCAACATAACAAAATTGAAAAAAAAGTGAAGGGGGTCTGAATACTTTCTGAATGCACTGTGTATGTACATATATATATATATATATATATATATATATATATATATATATATATGGGCTGTGTTTGAAACTTATACACTGTAAAAAAAAATTTAAAAAAAAGGTGAGCAAACTTTAAAAAAAGATTTTTACCAGCTTCAGCAGATTTTGAGTTTGCTCAACTTATTTTTGTGGGAGATTCTCAAATTTTTATTGTATAAACTTAAAACAACAAGTTGAGAAAACTCAAAAATCTGCTGAAGCTGGTTGCCTTAAAAGTTTTTTACAGTGTAGTATATACTATAATAAGAATATGATATGATAAATTGCTGCTTTAAATTTATCTGTGGTGGAAACAAAATAAAGGAAGTATTTTGTTTTGTTAAAAGAAAACTTCAAAATGGCAAATGACACTCAGTTTTGTGTGTTAAAAGTTGCTTCAAAATATCAAAATATTTAATTTAATTTATTGTTTCATTTATTTATTTATTTTTTAATCTATTTTGTTATTAAACCCCAAGAAAATCCCAGTGTATAAATGTAAATAATTCTATTTAGTAAAAATTATAGTTAACTAAAACTAAAACCATAAGACACATTTTCTTAATAAAATAACTTCAACTAAAATAAAATTTAAAAAAAACTATTTATTTTTAATTTTTTAGTTTAACTCAAAGCACTACAATAACTCAAACACATTTTAAAAATAAATAAAAAATAACACAATTGCTAAAACAAAGCAAAAACAGAATCAAAAAATCAAATTCATATGACAGTATGAGCTATTAAATCTAATCTTTTGTTACAAATGCCATAAATATTTGTTTTCAAGAACAAGCCATTTATGAAGTTCTTAATGAGGTCGTCTCGTGATCTGTGTGTTTTTAGGAAGGTCATTAATGAGGATCTGCTTGACTGAAGTCATCTGCATCTAAAAACTCCCTTTGATCCCAGAAACGCCAGGCAAACGCTCCATAAACACTGAGCACAGTCTCAGCGGCACGCTTTCTCTGCCTCTGACCTTTAGACTGGAGAATATACAGATCTAGAGCGTCTTACCCGACCGTCACCGGCTCCACGGATGCTGTGGGCTTTCACTAGAATTGAATTAAGCTTCCCTGGGCTGTTTTCCTGGAAACAGTTAAGTCCAGATGAAAAACTGCGTTTTTCCATTGAAAATCTTTTGTGAGCCAAAGGCACAACTCCATGTTGTTGTTGTCATCTAGTTTAACCTGCATATGTCTTTCATTCCTGTCTGTAAAGCATTTAAACGTCATGTTCGGTAGCAGTTCAGTTGGATTATTGGGGACACAAAAATACAGCAGCTACAAGCTTCACTTTATAAAGCTGTCTGGCCTTTCTTCAGATCTGCTATTAATATGTCGACGTCTGAGGTCGTTTCTGAGGGTCAGAGATGCTCATTCGCTTCTCCAGATGAATGGAGATCCAGACTGGCATTTTGTGTTCATGCTTCAGATGTTTCCCTGAAGCTCAAGAAAACCTTCACAGCTCCACTGAGAGAAGAAAAGAGCTTCAACTTATTAAATATTCAGAATACATGCACTTTTATTACAGATGAGTGAGTTTCAAGAGGTCATGTTTTAATTTTTCCCAGCTGAAGTTCACTTATAATGTTAGTCGAGGATTTCTCACCTGCTTTCAGACCCTTACGTTAATTAATTCGACTGTTTATGTGCAGCTTATATGACCTCGGTTATAATTGGTAGACCTGTTTCTGAATATGAGACACTTCAGATTTGAGTCTTAACCTGGCTAACAAATTTAGGTTATAAAAATGTGTGGGAACTAAATTATTAAAATGTTCTTGTCGTGATTATAATGGTTACAAAAATGTTCATTACAATGCTCTACTAACTTTATTTTTATCCAAAATATAAAGTTATTTGAACTTTTTTTCCCCCCATTTATTTATAACACTCTTAGAAAATAAAAATTATTCTTAGAAAGTAAAAATAACATTATTTTCACCCCAAATATAGCGTTATTTTTAATGCTTTTTTATATATAATTCTAAAATGTTAAAATGTCATTAACTGTGATTTGTGATTATAACGTTATTTAAAGGTTCCAAAAAACACTTTTACAAACTTCTACTAACTTTTTCACCCCAAATTTAATGTTATTTGAACATTTAATTAATTAAAGTTAATTAAAGGTTACAAAAAATGCTTCTTAGAATGTTCATCAAATACAAATAACATCATCAGGACGTTCCAAGAATGTTGTTCTAAGAATGTTTTGTCTCAATCTCATGACAACGTATTAAATATGAAATAGTTACAAGAACATTCCACAAACGTTACTTTAAGAACGTTTATATAACGTTTCAAAAACGTTGTGGAAATGTTCCCTGTTCACTGTTGAGCGAGTTGCTAAGTAACAGACTGTCAATCATGAACTCCCTCATTAATTATTCATGAGCTGTGTGGAGTCACAGAGTTTCAAGAGTCGGCGCGCAGGTTTCATTGGTTCTGCTGTTTAACTGTGTTTTGAGCTCTTCATCTGAATCAGTAAAGAAACACAGTTTAATGCTCCGCTGACTTTCTATTAGTTGTTCTGTTTTCAGCCTCTCTGCTATAATAAAGGCTGCTGTTTGATCAGATAAACATCCTCTCAGACTTCAATTGGTTTTCTGTGAGAGCGCCTGTTCCTGGATGTGACCAATCAACTTTAATCTGATCTGTAACTCAGAGTCCAAGAACTCTTTTACAACTTTATACACTACTACGGCCTTCTACTACTAACTCTGTTTCTCTAGTAAGCTGTATGTACAGTATACCGTGCACAGAATTGAAATTAAATATGTATGCAGAACCTGCAACATTTGCATACATTATGCATACAAAAAAATAGTATGAAGTATATAGTGTAAATTGTGCGGTATATATAGTACACTACCATTTAGATCTTTATACGGTGAAAAAATTGAGAAAATATACCATTTTCTAAACTATAGCGAATAAACTGTGATATAATGTAAGAAATGTTGAATAAATTTAGCTTTGACTGTATGTATAGGCTGTATATGTATATATATGTGACCCTGGACCACAAAACCAGTCATAATGTATAATTCATAACCAGCTCCATTGATGTATGGTTTGTTAGGATCAGACAATATTTGGCGGAGATACAACTATTTGAAAATCTGGAATCTGAGGGTGCAAAAAAATCAAAATATTGAGAAAATCGCCTTTAAAGTTGTCCAAATGAAGTTCTTAACAATGCATATTACTAATCAAAAATGAAGTTTTGATATATTTACGGTAAGAAATTTACTAAATATCTTCATGGAACATGATCTTTACTTAATATCCTAATGATTTTTGGCATAAAAGAAAAATCTATAATTTTGACCCATACAATGTATTTTTGGCTATTGCTACAAATATACCTGTGCTGCTTATGACTGCTTTTGTGCTCCAGGGTCACGTATAAAACATAAAACATATTAATAATCATATAAAATGATAAAAGAAAATTAAAGATTACATAATACAATTAGAAAAAAACCATTAATATTTGTATAATTTATTGTATTGTTTTTTACAATATTAATGTTATATATATTGTTTCTGTTGTGCTGATTTTAATTTATTCTTAATTGTGAAATCATAAGTGTCACCCATGAGAATGCTGAAAAAAATAAACACATTACAGTAATTTGATTTTGTTTAATTCATGAAAATAATGTATAAAAAAAAAAAAAGGGTTTGTTTTGTTTATGCAAAATATATTGAGTTATTTTGTCTTTATGATTTTGTGGTGCTCTCTGGCCGTGTTTTTGTCGGTCTCTTCAGTCTTGCTCTGTGTGGGTGATCTGGATCTGTGTTGGGTGACAGGTCGGAACCGCCCCGTCTGAGTTTGCTTTAATGTTTCGGAGAATTTGATGATGTTTCATCAGCAGTGCTGAATTGAGTCTTAACCACGTCCCATTTTGCGCTTTCTGTCTCTGTCTCTCCGAGTTTAATTGCCTTTGAGCGTGCGCTCCTGCAATTAAGCTGTCAGACGCTCGCGGCCCCCACGGACTGTCTCTCTCTCTCTCTCTCTCTCTCTCTCGACGATCGTCACCTCGCTCAAATCACACTGAATGCTTTTATTTCAGTCTGTGGGAAAGCGTGGCTGTCCAAAACATTTTGCCATTAGCGTGATTATCTCGCGCCCGTGCGTCTGTCTCTCTGCAGATGCAGGTGAAGTAAATGTGCTGTCAGTCAGACCGGCGTTTACTGTGTTAGCACACGCTGCTGTCAGTGTTTTGATGACAGATAGAGTCGCTTATGTGCTGTTAAAGTTCTCATATCATACAGTTTCCTGTCATTACTTTCCTGAGGTTCACTTCTCAAGGTTTCTTATTGTTATAAGCATCAGTTGGTTTTTACTGCTGTGTTTAAAGATATAGTTCACTGCAAAAATGAATACTCTGTTATCATTTACTCACCCTTAAGTTGTTCCAAACATAGATAGGCTATGTATAGATGCCCTGTTAGCAGCTGACGTCACTTTCCCGCCGGAGCATGCTCCCTCAGCCCGCTGCATGACTGGATTTAATAGAGAAGCTGCCAATAAAACAATCGATAATCAGTTTAATCGAAAGGCTGTTGGACTCAATATAGTGTTCTTCACAACAGTGATCCATGCATATTGATATGCAACCAGGAATTATGTTTCTTGACATTTATATGTGCCTGATTTGACGCCGTACATAAAGCAAATTTGCCTTTTGTAAACAGAATAGTCTAAATCCAGTTTTATCAATGTTATCGTCATATCGTCCAGCCCAAAAACTTGTATTGTTTTTGTCAGTGTTTATTTAAAAACATCCAGTTATGCAGAATATAAGATGGTAAATGTTTAATTGATGCGTTATACCAAAATGAAACATATTAACACAAAATGATGTGCCTGTGAATCTGTGAATTGCAGGGATCCAATTGCTTCTCTTTTCTGTAGCTTTCGGCAGTCTGTAAAAATATGCCTCGGATTTCTTGTCAAATCTATTTGCACAGTCAATCGCAAAGCTGTTTCTCGTTTTAAATGTGTTTTCTAAAATGAGAATTCACTGTGAAAACCAATGCTGCCACTCAGTGGGAAGAACCGCAGTCAGCAGGTTGCCTATATGTCCGCGAGCTATACGCATGTATGAATATCTATATCTGCAGTAGACTTGAGCAGATGATTTTGCTGTTAGCTAACAAAAGGTAGTTTAAAAACCTGTAGTACTGAGTTAATTTATATTAAAAACACAAACCAACGCATTCCTACCTGTGGCATCTTGAAACTTATTTATTTTTATTGTGAGTGACGACACATTGATGGATCCAAGATGGCGGATGCGTCGACGTGTCTGGAGCGGTTGAATGTGGCATCTACATATCTATGGTTCCAAACCTGTATGAGTTCCTTTCTTCTGTTGAGCAGAGAAGAAGATATTTTGAAGAGCGTTAGTGACCAAACAGTCGCTTGTAGACATAGTGTGGACAAAAACACTGTATATATCCTCTTTCATAGGTCACAAAAATAAGTTTTAAAACCGTTTTTCTAACGTTCCCATTATATTTAAATGTTACTTCTGGATGTTCTCTGAACATTTAAAACATCCAGTTATTTAAATGTGACTCTGGAGCACAAAAGCAGTCATAAGCAGCACAGGTATATTTGTAGCAATAGCCAACAATACACTGTATGGGTCAAAATTATACATTTTTCTTTTATGTTCCGTGAAGATATTTTGTAAATGTCCTACCGTAAATATATTAAAACTTAATTTTTGATTAGTTATATGCATTGCTAAGAACTTCATTTGGACAACTTTAAAGGCGATTTTCTCAATATTTAGATTTTATTTGCAACCTTCCAGATTTTCATATAGTTGTATCTCAGCCAAATATTGTCCGATCCTAACAAACCATACATCAATGGAAATTATTTATTCAGGTTTCAGATGATGTGTACATCTCAATTTTACAAAAAATGGACACTTATGACTGGTTTTGTGGTCCAGGGTCACAAATGTTTAAAAAACGTTTTTGGAATGTTAAAGGAACATTCCATTTTATCAGTTTGCAAACATTATAGGAATGATACTTTTGAACGTTCTCTAAACATTCTGAAGTAGTAACATTTAAAAAAAAAACATTCCATGAACGATGTATAAATAACACTTTTGTGCTAAAGTTTTTAGAACATTATTAAAGGCCAGATAACATTTTTGTTGATGTTTCCATCAATACAAACTTTTAAATTGTTTAACTTGGCTTGAAGATCCCAGTTGTTCAGAATGAGCTGCTAAGTTTCAATAAATGCTTTTTTTTTGTACCGGAGAGGACGATTTGAGTCCCGAGTGTTACAGTGTGTTTTATAGTGCACTGAATTATTTATTTAATTTAAAAAGATTTCTCATCTGATTACTTTTTAGCACTTTGTGAAGGGGTTTGGTCTCTTGAAGAGGAGAGGAGAGACTGCTGAGACGCTTGGGTTTTATTAGAGCAGCTCTGTTTTCCCTGCACACTCTCTCTTTGTTCAGTCGCAGTGTTTTCATCGCTGTGATTCATGGCCGTTCAGTCCCTGAGCCGTTATACTGAGACTGTGGAGAAAACCAGAGTACAGAACAGCAGACCAGCCTTCATCACCATCATCATCATCATCACGTATCTGTGACCTCAAGTGATCCAGACTCTCTCCTCGCGCTCTTGAGTTTGTGTAAATCATCTCATCTGGGCCCTCACTGGTGCTGTATACGAGTGTGTGTGTGTGTGTGTTGATCTTGACTCTTCCGCTGAGAAACACTATTTAGAAGCTGCTGTTTCTCACTCTGTGTTCACATCCTTATATTTCACTGGTCACATACATTCAAATATATAGTATGCGACTGGGATATACTATTTCAATTTTTAAAAAGCAGAAAACCAAATGGAAATAAATAAGGTGCGAGTAATGGTAATAAAAATACAAACCGAGCAAAAATGTCAAGACATATCATTTCATAAAATTGCATCTTGATATTATAAACCTCATCTTGTACTGCTTGTGTTTATATGTAGACATTTGCATCTAGATACATTTCCAATGCGCTACCTTAAAATTATTCATTATTTACTATTATTCCAATTTTCGGTTTATATATATATATATATCTATATGTTTCAAAACTTTTTTATCTTATTTAAAAACTACATCTGCCTTACATTCCTCACCTTTACAGCCGAGGAAGTCTAGAACAAACACAAACTTCCGTAAACTGGAACATTCCATTTTATCAATTTGCAAACATTATGCGAACGTTTTCATAACTCACTGGGAACATTATATAAATGTTCTTTGAACATAATTTTATTAGCTGGGAAGTTCAAGTGGCAATGTCCTCTTAAAATTAGGAACAAATGTTCTTCCAGTAACGTTAATAAAACCTTCGGTTTAACTTGGTCTCACTGTAAAAAGTGATAAGTTGACTTAACTTGAAAAAATTGAGGAAACCCATTGCCTTAAAATTAAGTAAATAATATATATTTTTAAAAAAGTTAAGTGAACTTGACAATTCACTTAACTTATTTTTAATTATCATTTACTTAAAAATGTTAAGGCAACAGGTTTCCTCAATTTTTTTAAGTTAAGTCAACTTATCACTTTTTACAGTGCTTTAACAACTTTCTCAAAACATTTATACATTGTTCATATTATATACATTGCACAAAAAAATGTATACATTGATCATGGAACACCCCCTTTATTTGGATGTTACATCTTGAAACACTTGTTTCAGAAAATTCAAAAGTAGCATTATTTCTGAATGTTCTCTGAATGTTCAAAACGTCCAGTTTTTTTAATGTTTTAAAACGTTTTTTCTTGGTTATGCAAACGTTACGGGAACATTCCAATTTATATTTTTGCAGACATCATGGGAATGTTACTTTTGGATGTTCTGAACGTTCTGAAACAAAAAGTAAAATTTAAAAAATGTTAGCTGAACATCAAACTAAAACTGTTTAAGGAAGAAAAAAAACATTCCATGAATGATGTATAAATAATGTTTTTGTTCTAACATTTTCAAAACATTATTAAAGACCAGATACTTTGAACAGATATTCTATTAATGCTACTGAAATCTAGTCTTAGCAGCTTTACTCTCTCTTTTTTCAGCACTACGCTCTAATCTTGAGTAGTATTCAGGTTAGATTGTGTGTAAACTGGACTAATGTTACTCATGTTGCCGGTGTTTGTAGGTCAGATTGCATGTCAGTTGCATGTTACCGCTGACAGACAGACAGACGGCTTCACACGGTGACTCAAGGGTGATTTACCGTATACAGGGCTGGTGTCTTAGATGTTGTTCTCCATCGCACTCTTTCATTCGGTTTAAAAGCAGATAAACCGGTGCTTTTATACGCAACATCACGGTGCAGCAATTACAGCTATTCAGAGACACAAAGCCAACAATCGCAGGACATTTACATATCTGAGGTTCACAGCAGCAATTACTTCAAGGGGCTCACAAGAGCGCCCACCTGGATTCAAACCCAAACAACACCTTAAAGTATTCTCTGAAGAAGAGAATCCCACGTTAGCAGACAGAATCACGCTCCCGTAGCGCCACCAACGGGTGAGAGGAGCATCTGGAAAACACACATCAGGTGCTTCTGGACTCAGCTGAGGAGAACCATTCTGAAGAAGAGATCTTAGTGTCTCAAACTGTGCTTGGATTGACCAAGATCCCAAAGTCTCTGAGCAAAAGTCAAAAATCTCAGTATTACCTCGAACATTTCTCATCAAATGATCAGCTGTATGACAACTGTTACCTCATTTGGTTCATAAATGATGAACATCGACGCTGTTATTGAACTGAATTGAATCAGCATTGAACAAAATTGATCTGAATAACGAAATGATTGCCTTCTGCTTTACAGCCGAATTTAATTTGTTTGATAATTGATAACAATAATAACTTTGACAAGTATTGAACTGAATTGAATCAATACGGAAATTAATTGATCTGAATAATGGCTCTTTTGTTTTTGTAAATCCGCATTACAGCTGGAATTGAATTTGTTTCATAATTGATGAACTTTGACAGTTATTGAACTGAGCTGAATTGACATTGAACCAAAACTGAACTGAATAATAACTCTATTGTCTTCTATAAAGATGCTTTACAGCTGAAATTGAATTTGCTTGATAATTGATGAAGTTTGAGAGTTATTGAACTGAACCGAATCAATTGAACTAAATTGATCTGAATAACAACACAACTATCTTCTGTAGATCTGCGTCTACAGCTAAAATGTAATTTTTCATAATTGATGAATTTTGCAACATTGATACTGTTATTGAACCGAAATCAATCAACATGGAACTAAATTGATCTGAATAATGACAATATTGTCTTGTGAAGAGCTTGTTTTGCAAGTAAAATTGAATTTCTCTCATAATTGATGAATTTTGCAACATTTACACTTACTGAAATGAATTGAGTCGATTGAACTAAATTAAGCTGAAGTCTTCTGTAGAGCAGCTTTGCAGCTGAAATTGATTTCATAACAAATGTGTGAAGCTGCTTTGAAACAATCTGTATTGTGTGCTATAGAAATCTATGTGACTAGACTCATTGGGTCTGTTTTTGTATCCTGAGGATTTTTAGCAGAAACACCTTTGATAAATATCTGAGAAGAGCGCTGATATTTTTCTGTGGACTCCGTCGTGTTTGTATTCTGTAGTGGTTGGATGCCGGGCTGTTCTGGGATCAGCAGTCCTCCGCAGGTTCTTCTATGTTTACCTGAGCAGTGACCCGTCCATACACTGATCTCAGAGCATCTGGGAAGCGTCTTGAGCGGATCTTGTCGTCCTGGGGCATCCCGTGTGAGATCTGAACCATCTGTGTGCCGCAGGACATTCTCAGCATCTGCCGACTCTCAGTACAAACACAGCAGAGACCCGGAGCGCGTGTGATGTGTTTTAATCAGCCGCTGATGTGGGCCAGCGCTTGGTTAAAATCACACCAGCTGTTCTCATTCTGCTGCTGTTTCTCTCATCTGACTCACCTGCTGCATCGACTCGCAAACAGCCGCCACACTGCTTTTCTCTTCAGTTATTTATTGGCATCTGCTTCCATGAAGAATAGTTCACCCCAAAAATGAAAATGTGCTCACCCTCAGGCCATCCAAGATGTAGATGAGTTTGTTTCTTCATCAGATTTGTAGAAATGTGTCACTGCATCAGTGTCTCAGCAATGGATGCTCTGCAGTGAATGGGTGCCGTCAGAACGAGAGCTGATAAAAACATCACAAGCACTCCAGTCTATCAGTTAACATCTTGAGAAGACAAAAGCTGAAACAAATCCATCATTAAGACGTTTTTAACTAAAATACGAGTCCGTAATCGTTAAAAGATATTTTAAAGGAGTCATCAGATGCCCATTTTCCACAAGTTGATATGATTCTTTAAGTTCTTAATGAAAAGTCTATAAAAAGTCTACTTTCTGATTCTCTGCAACATAAGCTGTTACTTTCTTTTTCTCCGGACCTTTGTCCCAGACCTTTTTCATGTTTTGCCAAACATCAAGACTCTTTGTCATATAATCGTAATCCCAATTTGGGTCGCCCCATCCCTCTTTTACTAGGCTTTTAGCCGTTTGCATATTATCATCTGTGAACGAACCTTCTCGCAGGTACGGCACTTCAATTTGCGGTTTCAAGCTTTCTGACCATCCCGCCAAATTACTAACAAATGGTTCTGTATAGAATCCTTGATTATTTCTATACATAAAATCAATTGGTTTTTCCCCCGGTAGGGGTCTTGATATTGAACCACCCATCTTCCACTTTGTGTGTCTCAAAAAGCAGTTAATAAAGTAGCAGCAAATAATTCACAGGCAGTATGAGCTAGTAGTGTGATATCCGTGGTTTCTTTTCTTCTGTACTTTGCCGTTCAATCCAGACTATAATACATGTGTTATATTGTGACCGTGGGTGATATTCCTATAGTTTTGGCTTTCACAAAACTTTCGTCCTAACTCTTAACAAGACCGAGATCTGCAGTCAGGTTTGTTCGGATGCACAAAGAAGAGAAACCTTTCGGGTACTCGGGAGTCAGTGATTAAAGACAAGACACAAGTGTCCCTTTCAACCAAAGCTCAGCATTTATTAAGCCATCAGGGAGTATATATACGAAACGAGAAGTTACACCATATCACAAGGTCACATCATGTTCAGACATCTAAATCATCTAAATATGGAATTCTGTCTCTTTGGCAATCAGGCCAAAGTTTAGATCATATCCAAACAGCAAACTCAGCATACATCAGCACATCATTTGTGCAAAAGGGTACAGAGTGTTTCTACTGAAATCTAACACATACTTTGGTTAAAATTTCTCAATGGTAGTGTAAAACAACATCCTTTTTACCCTGTCAAAATCAGCTCTGCAGACATCAACCCGTTTTGTTGCATGTTGCTTTAAATGCTAATGAACTCTGCTGACCCCGCCCCTCTCTTAGGAGCCCCTTAGGAGCCATTCTTGTCTACATCTGCTCCGGTGTCGAAACAATAGCGGTCGGACTGTTACAGCTCACTCAGGGCGGGTCTAAAGTAAGACGGCCGTGTCAATCGACTATTGTGGGAGTGGCCTTTGTCCATGTGACGTCACACAGACAAGAAGCTGAGAACGGCCTGATTTGAAAAAGGGGATATCATTTTTAGGGATTAAATAAAAAGCACTGGGTGGATTTTTATCATTATAGGGTAGAGGTGCACACACACTGCCAACACACATTTATGTTCAAACAACATGTAATAGTGAATTTAGCATCCATTTGAGATAAAAACATTTAATAATGGATTTGTTTATTACAAACACAGCTTTTGGCTTCTCCAGATGTTAACTGATGGACTGGAGTGGTGTGGATTATTGTGATGTTTTTATCAGCTCTCGTTCTGACGGCACCCATTCACTGCAGTGCATCCATTGCTGAGCAAGTGATGGAATGATACATTTCTCCAAATCTGATGAAGAAACAAACTCATCTACATCTGGGATGGTCTGCGGGTGAATGCATTTTCAGCACATTTCAGCAAATGTGAACAATACTTTGATTGTAAAGTGTGTTTGTGCATCTTTATTTACAAGAAATTACACATCTTCTAAGTGTACCCATGATGTTTGTGTAATGTGTGAACATGTGGCGAGGTTTGGGGTTTGTGTGGTGCAGTTTGAGGTCAGTTTGCTGGACTGAACTTCACATTCTCCTGCAGTCTGTCGCCAATGAAAACAGCCGTTTGCTGGAACAACAGTCTCTGAATTCTTGAGCCGAACACTGAGACTGTTTTCATGCAGCACTGGACGCTGATGTTAAATGTCCTGAAAAACAACACATCTCATCTAGATGATTCATGTGAAGCAGAGTGTGTGGATTCATCCTGGTGAGAAAACTATGTGACAAATATAACAAAACTTTTCATTTGAGGTGCCCTCAAAGGTAAAAATGAAGTGTATGTATGTATACACATATATACACACGTGGTCAGAATTATTGGCACCCTTGGTAAATATGATCAAAGAAGGCTGTGAAAATAAATGTGCATTGTTAATCAAAATAATGATATTTCCCCCCATTTTAAATTCTTATTCTCCAATGAAAGGTTAGATTTTTGTGAATTTTTTAAATAATAGATCAAAAGGATTAACAATGCAGATTTATTTCCACAGCTGCCTTTGATCATATTTACCAAGGGTACCAACAATTCTGACCACGTGCGTATATATATATATTAAAACATATTTATCACATATTTAACACATCACATTTATCTTTTTTATTAAAGTTATTTTTTAATGTTTTAATTAAACCTATTCATATGTTTATTTTTTATTAGTTGTATTTCTTATGATATTAGATCAAATTTTATTTTGTAGGTGAATTATATTTTCCTCTTTTTTTAGCATTTATTTTAGTTATTTTAGTACTTTAAGCCAAGCTAAACAAAAATGAGAAAATCAGTCTTGGAACCAGCTGAAATAACTTTTTTTATATATAATACACTATATTTTATTTTATTTATATATTATTATTTCATCACAGTTGATGTGCTATATACTGTATATATGGCTGATCTGCATGCCACAGAAAGCTGGTGCTGATGAATTTGGTGCCTTTGAGAAAAACAGACAGATTGTGTTTGAGTTGAGATTATTTCCAGATGAAACACACACACGCACACACACACACACATTCCAGCACCGTAAAAGAGGGAGGAGAAATAGGTAGTATGTTGAAGGAAGAGGGACAACAAGAGGAGACAGATGGGGCCAGACTCTCTCGCGCTCTCTCTGTGTCTGTCTGTGAGCTTCTGTTTATTTACCGCTGAGCGCCACGGTCTCTTGGCCTGACTAAGAAGCAGCGAGAGAAGAGGAGAAACAGTATGACGGCCCTCCGGATTCTGTCTGTGTCTGCACTGATGTGTCAGATGTCCATCACTGCGTCTCTGCACTGGAGGAAAGGTACGACAGGAGATCACTCATTTACAGAGCATGAGCACTTCAAATCAACACGCTTCTGCTTAAATGCTTGAAATGAGTTTTGTGGACACATATAAACTGTGCCAACAAAGTTGGGAAACATCTGAAGTCAAGAAAAAAATTTTTGTTACCAAAATTCGTATTTCATTAGAACTGAATATGTGGTTTCCAGAATATGGAAGCCCATGCAGAATAAAAAAAAAGTGATTTTGACTTAAATCTCACAGTTCTGACTTTATTTTCATGAACTCAGAATTGATATAAACTTTTTCTTTTTTTTTAAGTCAGAATTGTTAGATAAACTTTCAATTGCAAGGAAAAAGTCAGAATTGTAAGACTTAAGTTGCAATTACCTTTTTATGTTTTTATACATGCGGAAAAAATAGTGAGAAACAAAGTCCAAATTTTGAGACATAATTTCAGAATTCAGAACAATTAAGTAAGGTTTTGAGAAAATTTTGAAATTTGCAAGAAACAAAGTCCGTATTGTGAGATTTAAACTCAGGATTGCAAGAAAAAAGTCAGAATTGTGAGATAAAAAGTCACAGATGTTTTTTTTTTATTCTGTAATTTTTTAATATGGTCTTCCAAAGTAGAGGAGTTGTTATCATTAACTAAAAGCATTTTTAAAAAATCATTAAAAAAAAAAAAAAAATTATTTTAGATAGTTCCCTTAAGTAAAACATTACACATTTTCATTCACTTTATGATGAAGTACTAAAATAACTAAAAATAAATGAACTAAAACGTAAAAAACTAGTAAAAATGACAAAAAAGGTAACTAAAATGAAAACAGAAAATCAAAATCAATATCAGTGTTTGACCTGCAGCCAACCTCCAGAGGAACAAACACAGCAGATGTGATGGATGAGTTGGTGTTGTTTGTGGGATGTGAAGTGCTAATCATGTGAGATTGGTGACCTTGCACTTTCAAGGTGAGATCTGTGGAAGCGAGCGCTCGGCGGGATAACGGGGGCCGATAACGGCGGGATGCTGGCGGTGCCGGTGGCTCCGAGTCTCCGTATATATCTGCTCTGACATTTCATTAGAGTCCTCCGCCGTCTAAGGGCACGAGCCGGGCCTCTGGCGTCCGTGTTTGGACTCAAAGTCAAGCGTTTTTGGGAGGTTTTGATGGGATTTTATGAGCCGTAACTGCAGCCGCTAACAGAGATGTTCAATTACTCCAGCGCTTGTAGGACGTTCACCTCCGAGTGGAATTTGGCAAAGCGTCCACCAAACAGTTTCCACCTCACTAGTCCTTTAATCAAAACAAAGTACTAATGATACGCACTGTGAGTGTGTGAAATCACTGGAATAAACACTCAAATAAAAGATCTTCATTGGCTCTTTGCAGCACTTTAGTTTCACTTTATACCTCCTTTTTTTAAATTTATCGGGTTGTTGAGTCAAAATATGGTTATTTTTTCAGATTAACGTCCTTAAAGTTACAGTCTTATGCATTGGTATGCATTTCTAGGAGTAATTCACCCAAAACAACATTTACTCAATCTATGTTGTTCAAAACCTGCAGGACATTCGAGTGAATGAGATTTGAAAGGAACGTTCTTCCAGTAACGTTAATAGAATGTTCGTTTTCTGGTCTTTAATAATGCTCTACTAATGATACATCGTTAATTGAATGGTGTTTTTTTTTTCCTGAAACACTTTAGTTGGATGTTCGTTTTTTAAATGTTTAAGAATGTTAAGAACATTCAAAAGTAACATTTCCATCATGTTTGCGAACGATAAAATGGAATGTTCGTATTCCGAATGGGAACGTTGGCAAAACGTTCTTAGAACATACATGTGTGTGTGAGAGACTTAAGTGTCCAAATACTATATGACCAATCAAAAGTTTGGTCAGTAAGATTTTTTTAATGTTTATGAAAGTCTCTTCTGCTCACCGAGACTGCATTTATTTGATTAAAAATACAGTCAAATTGTGAAATATTATTACAATTTAAAACAACAGTTTTCTATGTGATTATACTGTAAACTGTAATTTATTCCTGTGATGCACAGCTGTATTTTCAGCATCATTACTGCAGTCTTCAGTGTCACATGATCTTCAGAAATCATTCTAAGATGCTGATTTGCTGCTCGAGAAACATTTCTGACCAATGTTGAAAACAGTTGTGTGCTGCCCAATATTTCTGTGGAAACGATTCACAAAAATAGAAGTCTTAACATTATAAATGTTTTTACAGCGACTCGATTTAATGCATCCAGACTGAAAGTGTTAATTTGAAATATATTTCTGTGAGTATGTGGTTAATCTTTGAGGACACACACTGACACTTACTGAGTGTTTTCCTCAGAAAAATGTTTTCGTGAAGTAACATCGTCCACATGCCTGCATGTCTCATTTCCATGGAATTGCGGCGGTCACGAGGAGAAGGTTGGCGGCGGCTGTAGGCTTTGGCTCGGCTGTGTTTATGGGGTTTTAAAGGTCAGTTTAGAGCAGGAGGATCAAGTTTGCGAAGGTGAGAGTCTCAAGACCCACCGACACACATCTGCAGCTGATCGGTGCAAACAGATGTGGAATGTGTGTGATGTTGGCGACATCCTGAGCGGACCAAACACGTGACCAGCTCCCGCCAACTTCAGTATGTTTTTGGTTCAAGCCTGTTGTTCAGACTTAGACTTGTTATAGCACTTGCACATCATCTGATTGCTTCCATTGTCCTCATTTGTAAGTCGCTTTGGATAAAAGCGTCTGCTAAAGGACTAAGTGTACTGTCATTAACCAGTTAATTTCACTTGCTAGTTGTTTGGATGACTAATAACCCATCCCAACTTAAGTGATATCATCCTGCGTTATTCACAGTCAGAGATGCGTGTCTTTCGGCTGCAGGCCTGTAATGCAGATGTTAAACGCAGCCGTCATGACGGAACGAGACCAATATCTTCCAGTGACAGGCGCCTCGCTGTCCGTCAGCCGCTGACATGAGCAGCTGCCGAACACATGCGCTAAAACATCAGGAAATAAACAACACTGTTGAAACTATTGTAATTGTAACGTTAAAGGACTTTTAAAATCAACAAAAACCTGTTTATTATTAACAGTAAGGTCAAAGGTAATATATAAGGTGAAAAATCAACACAGGCCTAGTTGTAGAGTAAAATATGGGCTGTGTCCTAAAGCCTAGGCAGTGACTTTGCAGACAGCGTTTTTGCACGAAGGCACCTCATGAAACTGATTTTCACTCTTAAAAATAAAAGTGCTTCACGATGCCACAGAAGAACCTTTTTGTCTAAATGGTTCCGTAAAGAACCTTTAACATCTGAAGAACCTTTCTGCTCCACAAAAGCTTCTTCGTGTCACAAAAGTTCCTCAGATTATAAAAAGGTGAGAAAGAGATGGTTCTTTAGTTTAATGATCTACAGCAAAATAGAATGACTTTTGGTGATAACTAAATGCATATTTTTTACTATAATACTGATTTCTAGCTAGAAATAACATCAGAAGTGCAAAAAGTTAGTCAGAAATATACATTTACACACAAACGCAACTTTCAAATGCCATCTTTATTTTTTTTTTAGCTCAACCTTCATGGAATGTATCGCACAGGATTGTGGGATATCAAAGCTAATAGGCTACTAGAACTTTGGCAAACGTTCCTCAAGGAACATTAACAGAATATTTGCTCAAAGTTATTGGGTCTTTAATAATGTTAGCACAAAACCGTTTTCACAAAAGGTTTTAGCTGAGCGTTCATTTTTAAAAGTGAATGTAACGTTTTTTAAATGTTACTAGGCTGCTTGTTTTAGAACGTTCAGAGAACATTCAAAAGTAACGTTCACAATGTGTGCAAAATTATCAAATGGAATGTTCACTTAATGTTCACATATGCGAGAAAAAACGTTTTTTGAACGTTCAGAGAACATTTGGGGGAAAAAAACAACATTTTTATTACTTAATAGGAACATTAAAAAAAACGTTCTTATAACAAGAGTTTTGTTAACTGGGAAAGTTCACATCTGAATTTAAAGAATCATATTTGATGGTTTTACATTGCAATAACTACATTTCTTCCTAGTTCTTAGTGTTCATTAGGGTTTTATGTTACATGCTGTTAAAATAAGGTTTATTGCATTATTTTAGTGTCGCTTGTTACCAGGATGCTGTTTTGTGTATGACATCATATTGCTTCTGTGTTAAAGTTTAATTCATGTATCTTTCTCTTTATCTCCTTATTTTTAATGAGTTTGTCAGTATATGAGAAAGGTAAAAAGCACAATTCATTAATTTGGTATTGATGAAATATGGTCAGTCTGTAAAACTTGAAGTGTTGCTACCGTATTTTTTTTACGGTAGAGTTCTGGCAACCACAGCTACTGTTTTTACTGTAACTTTCAATGCTTTTTTTCATTAAACTGACCCAATCCGACATAAACAACCCTCTCAAACTCCTGCTTGTGTCTGAACATTAGCAGTTGCTTTAGTCTGAGAATCTGCTGGTTGAGGACGTTATTTTGAGGCGACTGCACTGCGGTAGAGAATCACTGTAGAGAGTCTAAACCAGCAACAGTTGTTGACTAGAGAACTTGCTGTGAGAATTTCAGTGTGTGATCAGTCACATAACACATTACACATGATCCTCTCTGTCTCTCAGCTCTGTTCCCATCAGCCCTCAGAGTGAAGCGAGGGACGCCAGCGCTGCTCAACCCCACGTTTCAGAAATCAGCGGAGGACGCCAGCCTTCTGTATGAGGTACGGCTCACGCTGGTGTGCAATATGCCGTGATATTTACCCATAACAAAGAAAAATCACAAATTCAGTGTATTTAATATGTCAACTCTTTCTCCAAGACAGCAGAGCGATTACATGGAGATTCTAAGGCAACGTCAAACAGCATTTGTAACCCATTTACTTTAGTAATGAGACGAGATTTCAGAGTCAAACTGATTATTCAGTAAAGATTTGATGTTTCAGTGAGACTTTTTACATTGGTTCTAGAGATCAGGGTTATTATAGTTAACTAGAACTAAAATTGTTACTTGAAATAAAGTAAATGTTAACTGTAATACAATTTCAACTGGATAGTGAAGTAAAATAAATAAATGACATATTCTTTACTTGAAACAAATTATTAAATTTTTATTTTATTTTATCTAGTTTCCAAGGCAAATGTCTTTTTTTTCTGACTGATATATTAAAATAAAAATAGAAAAAAAATAATAATAATAAAAAAATTGACAAAGACACAATGAAATGACTAAAAGCTTAAAATTAACATGAATGCAGAAAATATGAAAATAAAATTAATTATAAATATTAACAAATAGTGTAGCATCTCAATGATACTAAAATATTTTACATAAAAGTAACTAAATAACTAAAACTTTATGAAAACTATATAAACAAAAAATATAAAAATATAACAAAAATACAAAAAATTACAAAACCAAATAGAAATTGTAAAAAAAAAAAAAATTCTAAATATTAATAGAAACTATATCTCAGTGATACTACAATAACGCTTCTAGAAATCTCAACAATGTCTCAAACTATATTCAAACTATCACGGCTTTTTATTTGAGCTCAGAGACTTATCAGTTTCTATCAAGCTCAGAAGAGCTCTGCATTGACTGACTTGTGTCTGTTTTTATTTCTCACTAGAAACTTTAGCCGAAACTGAAGTTTGCTGAGCACTGAAACTTTCATCTGTGTTGTTTATCTGCAGTGTTTAATGTGCTTTTCAGCATCTTTGGTTGAATGAAGGAAGCGATCAATAGCTCAGCTCTTATTAGCTCTTCATACACTTGAGTTTATTCAGTTATTGAGTTGCGCTGAGTTCTGCAATCTCCTGCGCTGTCAGATCCATCAGCCGCTCCATACTGAGAGATGCACGAGTTCTCCATTTAGACTCAATACAAAAAAGACATATTAATATTCCAGCGGCGTGGCGCTGAATGAGTCTGCATGATATCAGACACAAACTAAAGCCTGTCGATCGGCCTCATCACACGCTAAAGACAGATTGAACGAGACATCAGACTGAACTCTCATCACAGATCAGATATGAGGCTCTGCAGAATCATCCAGAACTGCTGTTTTATTGAGCGTCGCTGAATCAATCTGAGCCAATCAAGAGTTCATTTGTATTCTGGTGCTTCTTCTAAAAGAGGCTAAATATTCAGTAATATTATCAGTTTAACTGCACTGACACTGTTAGATGAGAACAAAACTAACAAAGGATGTTCTCAGAAGATTCCCTCAAAGTTATGAACAAACGTTCTTCCTGTGACATTAATAGAATGTTCATCCAAAATATGTGACCCTGGACGACAAAACCAGTGTCAATTTTTCAAAATTGTGATTTATATATCATCTGAAAGCTGAATAAATAAGATGTATGGTTTGTTAGGATCGGACAATATTTGGCTGAGATACAACTATTTGAAAATCTGGAATCTGAGGGTGCAAAAAAATCAAAATATTGAGAAAATCGCCTTTAAAGTTGTTCAAATGAATTCTTAGCAATGCATATTACTAAGTTTTGATACATTTACGGTAAGAAATTTACAAAATATCTTCATGGAACATGATCTTTACTTAATATCCTCATGATTTTTGGCATAAAAGAAAAATGGATAATTTTGACCCATACAATGTATTATTGGCTATTGCTATAAATATATGAAAGACTGGTTTTGTGGTCCAGGGTCACATATCTGGTCTTTAATAATGTTCTCAAAACATCAAAACAAAAACATTATTCATACATCATTCATGGAACATCTTTTCTGAAATGTTAGTTGCAAGTTACTCTTTGTTTTAGAGTATTCAGAAATAATGTTTTCCTGTAAATGTTAGCAAAACTTTCTTTTTTGTTCGTATTCTGTACACTCTTAGAAGAAAAGGTTCAAAAATGAGTGTGTGTGTGTATATATATATATATATATATATATATATATATATATATATATAATATTATTAGTACAAGTGCATTTTCACATACATTTAGTAGATATTAACAATATTATATTTACTATATATTAATATATACTGTATGCACGCACATAGTCATACATATATGGATATATATTACAAAATATATTTGTCAGATTTGGTTACATATGTAACATGCATGTTCCCATATAAATGTTAATATACACACGTGGTCAGAATTGTTGGCACCCTTGGTAAATATGATCAAAGGCGGCTGTGAAAATTAATCTGCATTGTTAATCCTTTTGATCTTTTATTTAAAAAAATCACAAAAATCTAACCTTTCATTGGATAATAAGAATTTTAAATTGGGGGAAATATCATTATGAAATAAATGTTTTTCTCAAATACACATTGGCTACAATTAACGGCACCCTTTTAGTCAATACTTTTTGAAACCTCCATTTGTCAGTTTAACAGCTCTAAATGTTCTCCTATAATGCCTGATGAGGTTAGAGACACCTGACAAGAGATCAGAGACCATTCCTTCATCCAGAATCACTCCAGACCCTTTAGATTCACAGCTTCTTCTCTTCAGGTCACTCATGTTCTACAGGGTTCAGGTCAGAGGACTGGAATGACCAGCAGAAGCTTGGTTTTGTGCTCAGTGACCCATTTTTGTGTTGTTTTTGAGGTTTGTGTTTGGATTATTGTCCCGTAGAGTAGTAACTTACTCGTGGTGTCTGTGGTCTTGCTGGCATCTCAGTCTTTAGGTTTTCTTGTAATCTTATGAATTTAACTTAATCCTTCATTTTTGGTAATATTTAAGCTTTCATAGTCTCAGTTAGGTTCATTAAAATATCTCCATCGATTTCAGTCTGTTAAAACAGCAGGAGTCATGAAATCATAGTTATAAAGTACATACAAACAGTATTATTTTAATACATACTACCTTGATAGGGACAATGGTGTCTCTTTTGAGAATTGATGATAATAGCGCTGCTGTCGTCCAGGTTCTTCACGAATGAAGTAGCGGCACGTGACCAAGCACTCAATGTAGCTCGCAGCGCCCTCTGTTGGTGACAATAATCAATGCACGAGTGCTCTGGTGACCAGCAGGCTAAAATCATCTCGAAATAAAACATCTGAGAAAAGGTATCCAGGTGTAGTAACCACGGTATATGTGGAATAATTAACTCTGGACCGGTAAACTGACTTAATATTGTGGCCATATTAACATCGTTTGTACTTAATTTTTCTAAAATTCTGTGGCCTGTCGTCATTCTATAGAGCTGCTTTATAGCGAAATCAGATTTATTTCATAATTGATGAAGTTATCAAACTGAACTGAATAATGATACTATTTTCTTTGTAACATTCTACTGTTATTTTCTCAGGCAACACAATTTGTTACTTTATTTGAATGTTACATTCCACTTTAGACTTTTGGGAATGTTACTTTTGAATGTTCTCTGAACATTCCAAAACAAGTAGAAACAGACGTTATATGAACATCCAACTAAAACATTTCAGAAAAAAGAACAATATATAAACAGCCTAATGTTTTTGTGCTGTTTTAACTTGATGTTACTGGAAGAATGTTTGTTCATAAATTTGGTCTACACTCTCAGAAATAAAGGTACAAAAGCTGTCACTGGGGCGGTACCTTTTCAAAAGGTACACTTTTGTACCTATTAAGTTCAAATATGTACACTTTAAGTACTAATATGTATCTTTAAGGTACCAAAATAGACCTTTTAGGTACAAACATGTACCTTTTGAAAAGGTGACAGCTTTTGTACCTTTATTTCTAAAAGAGTGTATAATAATCTGTATTGTAGAAAGCGCTATATAAAGCAATGAGGTGACAGTGTTTTTGTTTCACAGGTGTTGTGGTCGGGAGGGCACATGGATGCGGAGGACGGGACGCTCCACATATCTGATCACGAGCTGGCGTCCATGAGGAAGCTGGAGGTTCTGGAGGTCCTGTGTGAGGACGTGCTTCCCAGAAGCCTCTCTGAGATCCAGCGGCTCAGTGCTCAGCTGGAGCAGCACCGTGGCTCACTGCAGATGGACGACTTTGAGCGCACCGTCCTCACGATGGTGTTCACCGCTCAACAACTGCCACACACCAGCCCCGGCCACCAGAGGGAGCTGTGGGCGAACGCACTCCTACGACTCTATAAAGCCATTAAAGGAGACCTGCGGCCTGCAGATGACTGACTGAGAGACTCACATCACATGCAGTGCTTCTCAACCGGGGGCTGTCCCAGCTAACAGGGAACGTTCTGGCATGGTTCTCTGAAAGCTATGAACAAAGTTCCTCCAGTCGCACTCGTTCAAAGTGATCTGGTCTTTAATAAGATGATCAAAACATTTGCACATTATATATTCGTTGCTCATGGACGTTCTTCTGAAACCTTTTAGTTGGAGGTTCGTCTAACTTTTTAGAGTTTCAGAAAGTAATGTTTCCGTAATGTTTGCAAAATGATAAAAATGGAACACACCCTTCATCTTTTCTCTGACATTCACTCAGAGAACCAAGAAAAAAATGGATGTTGAAAGAACATTGAGATAATGTTTTTATAACTAATCTGGAATGTTAGCAAAATGTTACTTAAACATAATTTAGTTGCGTTCTGATCGCAGATATTAGAGGAAAAACAATGCTAAATGCAAATAATAAATGCAGTCATATAGAGTCAAATTAGGCGATGTCAGTGATTGCAATGCAATTTATATTTATTTGACATATTATTTGTAAAATTAGAAATACGTAAATAATTTGAAAATAAATATAATTAAAATTATAAATATGTTTTAACTTGGAAAAAATATCTGTAAAATAAACAGATTAATCGTTTAGATAGCAACTTTTATTTAGTGCTTTCAAATGATTAATCGCATCCAAAATAAAAGTTTTTGTTTACATAATATATGTGTGTATAATGTGTATATTTATTATGTATATATAAATACAAACACGTGTGTGTGTATATATTTAAGAAAAATCTTATATGTTCAGTATATTTATATATAATATAAGAATATAAATTTATACATGTAATGTATTTATATATACATAATAAATATACACAGTACACACATATATATATATATATATATATATATATTATGTAAACAAAAACTTTTATTTTGGATGCGATTAATCATTTGACAGCCCTACTTTTAATTCTGTAATTCTGTTATAGTATTTTTCACAAATAAGTTTTTAAAACAAATAAAAATGCTAAAAATAAAATAAAAACAAAAGATTCTCAAAACGTACATTTATTTCACGTAATACAAAGAAGTAAATAATTTGAAAATAACTCAATATAAATATCATATTTGATCCTGATTAAAAAATTAATTGGTCAAATAAACAGATTTTAGTTAAGATTTGTGTTAAAAACACAAATAACAATTCTTAAAATAAAAAATAAATGCCAAAAAATAAACATCCAAAATACAGTCCAAACTTGCAACAGCACTTAATAATAATAATGTTTTTTTTTATAGTGGAAGAAGGTTCTTTAGATTATTAAAATGTTCTTTACGCTAAGAACAAATGGCTCTTTTCATTTTCATCACTGAAAGGCTCTTTAGGAGACCAAAGATGGGTTTTCTATGGTGTCACTGTAAAAACAACCTTCATTTTGAAATGTAAAATCTGGTTCCCGAAGCAAACCCGGTTGAGAAGCACTGACTGTACTGGACTTCTCTAATTACAGTGTGGTCAGATGAATATGAGGTGCATCTTAAGAACTGTGTTTGCATAAGTTCACCTTCACAATGACAGATCACAGTCTTTGCATAAACGTGTTGTTGGTGCAGTTGATGGCACATTATGCTGCAGAAGGAGCTCTGGTGTCCTTGCGAGGCTTGTCATTTTTCCTGAGATAATGCATCTCCTGCTAGAATCATTATCACGTCCTTGACCGTATTTCCCTGGCATTTCACCTGGAAATATTCCCAGTGGCACATCAAAACCTGCTCTCCGCTCGGCTGAAATCTGCGTTCAGGAGAAAACATTGCCGAGAATGTGATTGATATTAAAGTTAAAACTTCACTGCATTAAACGAGGCCCCCTACATGAGACAATAAAGGACTGGGGTTTTCATTTCACCTGTGTTTTATTGAACACCTCAGGCACTGTTTCAGCATCTGCCACCTGAGCAAAAGCGTTAAGACACACTTATGAGACAGAGATGATGATGAACAAATGATCAAAACCCAGTGGATCCAGACTTATGAATTCTTCCAAATGTGTGCGTTTGTCCCGTGTCAATAGCGCCATCTGCAGGCCACGAATATAATAGTTTTGTGGCGTTATAATAAAAAATGTATATAGGCTAGATTTGCAAGCTTTTTTCGTTTTTCATATCAGATGTTTCTCAGGTTTATGACACTTTCTGATGTAAAGCTTACTTTTATAAGTAGTTGTTTGAATAATGAATATGTAACTACAACTGTATGTTTTTTTTTTAAATAAATTTTTTTTATTTGTAACTCAAAATTCTGCGAAATTAGTACAATCTTCCAAGTGGTTCATGATTATATAGCTAGCTAGCAAGCTAGCCACCTAGATTAAACTAAATAAAAATGACACTAAACGAATCTCAAAGCTTACATTGTTATACTATTATAAATAAATGCAATATACGTATATCGTTCTGTTGATTAATGAGATAGATAGATAGATAGATAGATAGATAGATAGATAGATAGATAGATAGATAGATAGATAGATAGATAGATAGATAGATAGATAGATAGATTAAACAGATTAAACTAAATAAATAAAGTTTACACTGTCTGTGTCTGAAGGGTTACTGTAACATGAAATAAACATAAAATGAACATACAAGCGGCGTTTATTAAACGGGTTTAAGCTAAACATTGGAGGTGTGGTATGTATTTATTTTAGGGTTAGGGTATATGTACGTGTTATATGTATTTTTCTAGGTTTGTAATTGTATCGGTTTTATCCTCACGTAGGCTATTTTTGAGGCGAATAATATATTTTGATCAGGCACGTTTGGGGACGCCAAATTCAGGGGTCCTATTATTGAAAACTATCAAGCGCCGTCATTTACAGACTAAACTTATGAATATTAACACAAGCACATGAGGTAAGACTGACATTTCATTCAAAACATATCAATGTTCATTTGACTGACAGAAAGTCTTTTTGTTTCTATCATTTCCGTCTGTTTGCGGCATAAACGTGTTTATATTTGACATATGAGCGGCCTCGAACAGCTAACGGCTAATGCTAATTCATAAACACTCAGTTAAAACATCAAATAGCTTCATTAAAATGATCGCATTTATGTTTTATATGAACTCTGCATATTATTAATTGAGATGACAGTGATAGAAAGTGTTTATCTGGTTTATTTGGCCGGCTTTTGTTAATGTAGATGTTGCTGATTGTTTTTATTTGATCGATGCGTTTGTTCCTTGTTTTTTTTTTTGGTTTTTTTTATTGAGAGTCTTTTATAGGTTATACAATGTAGGATACGTGTGTGTGAATGTGTTCTGGGAGTGTTTGTGTGTGGTTTGGCTTGTTTGAGCCTCCGAACGGAACCGGAACGTGGCTGTATTTGAGTCTACAGGTGCATGTATATCAGACGTCAGTTCTGCTCCTGCAGAGTCTAGTGTTAATGAACCACTAACTCATTAAACACACCTGAGCGTGATTGACAGGTGTGTTTGAGGAGTGACAGGTGCTGAGACCACCTGACCTGGACTATGGCAGTATTTCTGCGTTACATGTATGAAATAAACAAATCAAATAATCACGGCATGGCCAAAATGTGGGGTATACATATACAACCAGAGCAGACTGGGATGATATATCCCATAATGCAGGAGTACAGATTATCCAGAGTGACTGACATTTTTAATGAATCTGATTACAAGTGCAAATAAAAAGTATACAGTGTAATATTTTAAATGCAAAAGTTTGATTAAAAGTGTAACTTAAAAATAAAAATGTTTTAAGAAACAGTATGCTGTATACACAACAATGTTTTAATGAAAATTGTATATATTTTATTTTATTATATTTTTATTATTTACAGTATTATATTACAGTATAATTTTTCACTGCCAAATTGTTTTCAAAAAAGTATTCCATGGGCAAAATCTGAAGTGTGTCATATGCAACCTTTGCAAAATAAAATAAAAAAATGCTGTATAATATTCTTAATGCAAATTTAGTTTAAAAATGCAAAAAAAAAAATTAAAAACAGTATGCTGTATACAGTATTTCAATACGAATAATTTTTAAATCATGTGCCATATGCAAAATTTAATAAAATATTTTTGTAAACAGTATATTTTTCAATGCAAAATTTGATTAAAAATGCTAAATAATAATAATAAATAAAAAAGCAGTATACAGTGCAGTATGCAAAACACAACCCTTGACTCTATGTTTGTATTTATTAACAGATACGGTTTCATTTGTTTTATTGTTCTGTTTTGTTTTGCAGTAGCAGTATGCCTGCTGAGCGTAAGAAGTCCGTCAACATGGAGGAGAGAGAGACGGGCTCCGTCAGCAACAAGGACAGAGACGCAGACAGACCGGCCGCCACGTCTCGTGACAAGAGCAAAGACGAGACCAAGATGAGCGGGAAGAAGGACGGAGGCAAGACGGCGGACGATAAGAAGAGACGGGCTGAGGAGGACAAGAGGAAGAAGGAGGAGAAGGAGCGAAAGAAGAAAGAGGAGGAGAAGCAGAGGGCAGAGGAGGAGCAGAAGAAGAAAGAGGAGGAGGAGAAGAGACAGCAGGAGGAGCAGGAGAAGAAGCTCCTGGAGGAGGAGGCCAGGCGACAGAAAGAGGAAGAGGCTGCACAGCTCAAGTAAGAGGGCTGGACAATGTAGCACAGAGTTCTCTATATTTTTTCTGAAACACTAAAGGAACTTTTAAGGTCATATTTATTTAAAATCATATTTACCAATATAAATATATGAAATATAAAATATGACTAAACATGAAAAGTAGAAAGTTGTGGTTGTTGCAACAAGAAACCAAGTTCTTTGAAAAACATAATTTTCAATACAGCATTCTGATTAAAGTTCCAAGTTTTATTTGTTGTTATATTAAAAAAAAAAATAATAATAATTATGTTTATATATTTTTATGTTTTTTTTTTACACCAGTCAAAATTGTTAATTGAAAAAAATTAATTTTAACTGAAATAAAATTTAAAAATGTAATTCATCGAGTTCCCTAGGAAACATTTCTCATTTTCATTTGATTTATTATTTGATGTACTTGATGTATTAAAATAACTAAACCTAAAACTGAAATAAAAAGAAATAAAAGCTTTATAGACGTATAAAAAAAGACCTTATAAAAACGTCAGAAACAAACAAAAAACAAAACACTTTACCTAAATTAAAATAAAACAGAAAATATAAAAATAAAAACTAATTTCATCAAAATGTGCGGTTTTGCTTTGCAGGGTTATTATGGTTAATAACTAAAGCCATAATAAACATTTTATTACTTGAAATAAAATAAAGATTAACTAAAATAAAATAAAATATTTAAAAACTCCAAATTCATCTAATTCCGAGAAAATTGCATTTTCATTTAATTTTCCTTGATATACTAAAATAACAAAAACTGCAAAATAAAATAAAAAAATATTAAAACTAAATGGACATTGATAAAGCAAAAAACTGATAAAAATGACAAAAACACACAAACAATTCTAAAACTTCAACAAAAATTAAAATAAAAGCAGAAAAAATAAAAAACTTACTTCAGTTATTAATAAAAATATACCGTATTGACCCGAATATAAGACGATGTTTTTTTTCTTGGAAATACATCTGAAAAAACACATTCGCTGGTCGTCTTATATTCAGGGTCTAGACCCACAACAATAGGTGGCGCCAAATACACGTAAAACGAGCGTGCCAAGAAATAAGTAATGTAAAGTATGTTGTAATAATGTTAGAAGATCGTGACTGAAAACAAAAGAAAAAGAAAAGCTTACAGTGGCATGAGTCATGACTGATGGAACAAACTTCCTCTGTAAGTGATTTTAAAATCTAAGACAGTTGCCAGATTTGAAGACTACAATAATATTTCACTTCTACTGTTAATGAAATTTTGGCAGGCTACTATGAGATGGATAGCCTAAATGTTATATAATTCAGAGGGGCTACCTGTTGTATACATCAAAAAGTATATTTTTTAATGTGATTGGTACATTTTACAAGTATTTACCATACTTTCAAAACAAAAATTAAAATAGGAAAAAATATGCAATATGAAAATAATTTAAGAAAAAAACAATTTCTTAATAAAAACGCAAGTGTTTTTTTTTTTTTTTGGAAATAGCCTTTTTCCAAAAGGTACATCTTGAAAAAGGGGGGTCGTCTTATATTCGGGGCTACTAAAATAACTCTGATGCTTTGTAATCACAGTTTGTTGTTTGTGTCTCCTCAGGGAAAAGGAGGAGTCCGAGCAGCTTCAGCAGGAGGCGTGGGAGCGTCACCACAGCAGGAAGGAGCTGCGAGCGAAGAACCAGCACGTGCAGGAGACGCGTCCCGAGGAGGCCTTCTTCAGCCGCCTGGACTCCAGCCTGAAGAAGAACACGGCGTTCGTCAAGAAGCTCCGCACGCTCACGGAGCAGCAGCGCGGCTCGCTGTCGCAGGACTTCGACTCTCTCAACCTCAGCAAGTACATCGGCGAGGCCGTGAGCTCCATGGTGGAGGCCAAGCTGAAGATCTCAGACGTGGGCTGCGCCGTGCATCTCTGCTCCCTGTTCCACCAGCGCTACGTCGATTTCGCACCGCTTCTCCTCGCCGCCTGGAAGAGGCACTTCGAGGCCAGGAAGGAGGAGAAGTCGCCCAACGTGAGCAAACTGCGGACCGACCTGCGCTTCATCGCCGAGCTCACCATCGTGGGTCTGTTCACGGATAAAGAAGGGCTCTCGCTCATCTACGAGCAGCTGAAGAACATCATCAGCACCGACCGAGAGACGCACACTCATGTTTCCGTCATCATCAGCTTCTGCAAGCACTGCGGAGACGATATCGCCGGGCTGGTGCCGCGGAAGGTCAAGAACGCGGTGGAGAAGTTCGGCTTGTCCTTCCCTCCCAGTCAGATCATTAATGCGGAGAAACAGCAGCCGTTCCAGAACCTGCTGAGAGAATATTTCACCTCCCTCACCAAACACCTGAAGAAAGACCACCGAGAGCTGCAGAACATCGAGAGACAGAACAGGTCAGTCTGGATATGGTTCGCAGAAGTCTTCCATTTACACAATGTTAATAACTGTGGAAATTTGTCATAAATGTCTGTAAAAAGAGCAACTTACGATTCGATTTGATTTGATTATTCACGCTGCAAAATTCTGATTCCGATATAGTAAAACTACCTTCTAGAGGCCATAATTTCTGGACGGTTTTGTTCTGAATCTTTCATAGCGTTAAATGTGAGTTTCTAAGCATGTGTGCATCTTCTTTTATGTCATATATTTAATTAATGTATTCAGTAAGAATAATATGTCACAATCAGACTGTAAAATATATAAAAAAGTAATAAACAAAATAAGAACTAGTTGACAAGGCAGCATTTCTCTTTTTTTTTTTTTTTTTATTATATACGAAAATAACTAAAAATGAAATAAAGAATAAAATGTAGACATGTAAAAGAAAAAAAAAATACAATTGATAAAAACACCCAAGAAAATTACTAAAACTTTAGCTAAAATGAAAATATACAAATAAAAACTACTTCAAAATTTTTATTAGAAACTATTATAAAATAAAACTAATAAAAATGACAAAAACCCCCCAACAAAATGACCAAAACTTTCAAATTGAAATGAAAGCAGAAAATATGAAAATTAAATCTAATTAAAAATATGAATAAATCTGTAATAAAATTAAACTATTAAAAATATTGAAAACACTCAACAAAATGACTAAAACTTTAACTAACATGAAAACAGAAAATATAAAAATAAAGCTATAATAAAATAACACTGATATTTACACAGACTGTTTAATGAAGCTCATAACTGGCATAAATGTGTTTACTTAAATGTATCCCTATCTAATTCATTTATTTAAATCTTAATGAGTGAGTCAGTGATTCATTAACTCGATGATTCGTTCAGTCCAGCTGATCCCTTCAGAAAGTCGCTTCTGTCTTTATGTATGGGTTATTGAATTATTCACTCAACCGATTCATTCAAAAATGCAGATTCAGAAACAGTGCTGTGTGTTGCTCTGAGATGTGCTTCTGCTTCAGCTTTGGAATTATTTTCATAGTAATAATAATGTTTTGTGTCTCTGTGCAGGCGTATCCTGCACTCTAAAGGAGAGCTCAGCGAGGACAGACATAAGCAGTATGAGGAGTTTGCCACCTCCTATCAGAAGCTGCTGGCAAACACGCAAACGCTGGCCGATCTGCTGGACGAGAACATGCCTGAACTTCCTCAGGACAAAACCATCCAGGAAGGTGCGACAGTCGGCACGACTTCATCTGTGTGAGAGTTTGTCTTGGCATGCGTGTGATTTGTTGATTTGTGTGGCAGAACACGGTCCAGGCATCGATATCTTTACGCCGGGGAAGCCGGGAGAGTACGATCTGGATGGAGGGATCTGGGAGGACGAGGACGCGCGGAACTTCTACGAGAACATGGTGGATCTGAAGGCGTTTGTACCTGCGATCCTCTTCAAGGACAACGAGAAGGGCAGCCAAACCAGCAAAGGTACTGAATGCTTTCACTATTACTTATATACTGTCCAGGGCTCGCAAAATTTCAAAATCCCTGGTAGCCCTTCGGGCAGGTACTCTTCAGATTTTGGTAGCTCGAAAATTAATTAATAATTTTTTTTTTTTTTTTTTTTAAATATAGAAAATCAGATAGGAGTTTAAATGTCAATCAAAAATATTTTCAATACACAAATATCAACAAATATGAAGGAAGGAATCTTATTTCACTATTTACAGGGTATCTGCAGAATTTAAAAAAATTAATTTAAGGCAATTTATGACCCATTTTAAGAGCTGTACAAGTAAAATGAACACAGAATGAGCAGGGTTGGACAATGTCTATGGTAACATACAGTATTGAGCCATAAAATTACATGATTTACAGTTCAGATACAGGTTTTCACAAAAACAAAAATCTTATACAACAGTGTTTCAGGCTATAGACCAGGGGTGCCCAAACTCGGTCCTGGAGGGCCGGTGTCCTGCAGAGTTTCGCTCCAACTTGCCTCAACACACCTGCCGGGAAGTTTCTAGTATGCCTTGTAAGAGCTTGATTAGCTGGTTCAGGTGTGTCTAATTGGGGTTGGATCTAAACTCTGCCGGACACCGGCCCTCCAGGACCGAGTTTGGACACCCCTGCTATAGACCATTTTTATGAAAAGGGATAAATCAAGCATATCAATTATTATATTAATTTAAACGAATAAATATTACTGTCTTAATTGTTTAAATTTTTAGAAGGCATAACTTCTTTCTCATTTACAACTCTATGTGTTTGCTGCGTAAAAAGTTGATATTTGCATTGATCTGAGCATAAACAGTAAGAAAGGCTTATTGGAAATGCAAATTCATTCTCTGCCACGAGGTGGCGCTTTAGGAGCGCTGAAATATTGCGGTTTCCCCGGAAACGCTGTACACAAAGCAGCTCCGCGCTCATAAACGCAGCTTTATCAGGAATTATAGGTAATATGAAATTAAAATGCCAACCACACGTTTCTGAGGACAGTTGGTTCCCTTCAGATACATTCACATAAAGACATCCGCGTCACGTTTTGACTTGAAACATGCCGCGCTCATATTTATTCAATGACATCATTGCCTTTTGAAGTTTAATCCTGCCGTATCGCGACTCATGTCTTTCCGTCCCCAACTGTAAGACCTCTTGAAATTATAATTAAGACATTTTTTTATACCATTTAACGTATTTAAAACTTTTTATGGCCTTAAGTTTGATAACTCACTTTCAGAGTTAAGGACCCGCGGGAGATCTGTATTTAAGGAGCCCGTCGGGCAGGCGGTGATGCATTTTGGTAGCCCGACTGGAAAACACAATAGCCCCGGGACGTCGGGCTAGCGATTTTGCGAGCCCTGGACCCATAGTAGTTATTATTCTTTAGAATTAACCTTTATTTTTATATTAACATTTTTCCTTTTTAGTAATTGTTAGTAATTTCCTTTTGAATAGTTTGGGATTTTTTATTTTTTTTTAACAATTTTTATTGCTTTTATTTTCCTATTTAGCTTTTTTTATTTTATTTCAGTTGTAGTGATGTTAGTATCAGTGTTGTTTTAGTATCATTGAGATATCGATTATAGTTTTTATTAATATTAAAAATCAGTTTTTATTTTAGTTTTAAATTAGTTTTTTAATTTTAGTTAGTCATTTTGATTAATTTTATATTATTATAGGTTTTTTTATATATATATTTTGAATTATTGTTTATTTTATTTTATTTTTTTCATTGTAGTAAAATTTGCATTTATTTTGTTTGGTGTCTTTGTAATTTTTAGTAGTTTATGTTTATAGAGTTATTTATTTTTTTAAAGTATGTGAAACATTATGTGGTCTTTGTTGTTTGTGTGCAGAAGGACGAGAGGGAAACAGCACTGAGGAGTTGGAGATGGAGTTGGAAGTGCTGGACATCACTGATGACCCGATAGATCTGGACACAGCTGACGAGACTGAAAGTGAAGAACTGGCCAAAAAGATACTGGACGAGCAAGGTAAACATGCTTTCTCAATAAAACACACTGATCAATGCACCTCCAAAACCTCCAGAGGGCACTGAAAGGGAAGTGCGGGATCTTTCCAGCAGCCCGACTTTATCTGTATTTTTTGCTCTCTTTTTTATTTCACCCAGTGACTGTAATTCTTTATATGTGCAGATTGATTATCAAAAGTCAGTGTTTGAATTGTCATGTCATGTCGTGTGTGTGTGTGTACAGAGCAGGAGGATGAGGAGGCCAGCACCGGCTCTCATCTTAAACTCATCGTGGACGCTTTCATCCAGCAGCTCCCAAACTGCATCAACAGAGACCTGATTGACAAGGTAAAGAGTTAAAACACACAAAACACACACAATAATCATTTTAGTACTTCAACTTAAAACTTCTTTCAATTATAAGTTTTATTCTATTTTTTTAATTGAATACTTTTATTTTATTTCATGTTTAGATTTTAAGTTTTTATTTTAATTTTGTAATTTTGAGCTTTTATAATTTTTTATTTTTAGTTTAAAAATTAAATTTAAAATTAAATTTAAAATTAATTTTTTAAAGCTTTGCATAAAATATTTTGTTTATTTTCAGATTTTTTTTGTTTGTAATTTTGTTGTTTTGGTTATTAACATTTCTATTCATCTTTAATATAATATAATTTCAGTTTTAGTAAGTTTAGTACTTCAACATATATATATATATATATATATATAGATATATATTATTATTTTTATTTTATTTTATTTTATTTTCATTAAATACTTGTATTTTTCGTTAATGTTTTCATTTTATTTTAGTCATTTTGTTATGCTTTTATCATTGTAATGATTAAAAAACAAAAACTTATATTTATCTTAAATCTATTTATTTTCCACATCTAATTTTCATTTAAGATTAAGTTTTTAATTTATTATGTTTATATTATTTCAGCTTTATTTCAATTACCAATTTTTTTTTTTTTTTTTGGTCATATAGGGCTGATGGGTTGTTATGCTTGTTTTGTGTTCAAACCTGTTCCTTTGTGTTTTCAGGCTGCTATGGACTTCTGTATGAACATGAACACCAAGTCCAATCGCAGGAAGTTGGTTCGAGCTCTTTTCACGGTGCCCAGACAGAGGTGTGTGTGTGTGTGTGTTTACAGCATCTGTAGATGTGAACACTAGATGGAGCCAGAGCTCTTGAGTTTTCAGTCATTTGATTTTATCAAGTGTTCATTCAGATTTGAAGTGTGGCTGTGCATTAATAATTTTACATATGTGTGTGTCAGGCTGGATCTGTTGCCGTTCTACGCTCGTCTGGTGGCCACTCTGCACCCGTGTATGTCTGATGTAGCTGATGACCTCTGCTCAATGCTCAAAGGAGATTTCAGATTTCATGTGAGTGTGTTTCTCATCAGCTAAACGCTAACAGTCAGGATGCCCTAAAATGGGTCTGGGTCTGGAAGTCACCAGAAACCAGTTTCACACAAATACCACATGAAAGTGAGTGTGTTTGTGTGTTTCTTACAGATCAGAAAGAAGGACCAAATCAACATTGAGACCAAGAATAAGACGGTAAGGTTCATCGGGGAGTTGGCCAAGTTCAAGATGTTTTCCAAAACGGACACACTGCACTGCCTCAAGGTGAGCTGATGACCCCTAGAGTGTGCACTAGCTTCATTATGAAGTCCATACTAAAATTAAAAATGTAATGATAGCGGTCTCTGTTAATTTGATTTATTTTTATTTAGTTCAATACAGTGTAAATATTTTCTTTTTAATAACCATTAAAAATCATTTTTGGTCATTGAAATGAAGCTAAAATAAAATATAAATATTAGATGAAAAATGTCAACTTAAAAAAACTTTAAAACTAAATTAGAAATGTTAATAGAATTAATAAGAGAACTGAAAACTAAACAGACTAGCCAGGGTTTTTATAGTTACCTGTAACTAAAACAAAAACTAAATCTCAAACCATAAGAAAAACATTTGTTACTTGAAATAAAATTAAAATCTATATGTATTACTTATTTATTTTTACTTCAAATACTAAAATAATAAAAACAAATCATAGACATGAAAGACTATATAGGAAAAAAACAAATAATTACAAAAACATTTACTAAATTAAAGACGCAAACAGAAAATATAAAAATTAAAATATATTCAAAATATTAACAAATATAACAGTATCTCAGTGATACTAAAGTTACATTGGAACTAACTAATAAAAATAAATAACTTTAACTTGAAGTACTAAAATAACAAATTAAACTGAAATAAAAATTAATAAAACTATGTAGACATTAAAATAAACTAATAGAAATGACTAAAAACAACAAAATTACTGAAACTCTAATTAAAATTAAAATGATAACAGAAAATATAAAAATATCTTGAAAATATAAATAAAAACTATAATAATATCTTAATGATACTAAAATTACACTGGAACTAACTGATATATAAAATAATTTTAAATTGAAGTACTAAATAAATGAAATAAAAAGATATTAAAGATTTTTTTTTTAATTACTAAAAGTTTTTTTTACAAAAAATGTAAACAAACTGAAAATATAAAAAAAACCCTGCAAATATTATAATGAAATTAATTTTTAATACACTAATAGTATATCAGTAATACTAAAATAGCACTGGTTCAGTAGCATTTTAGCTTTGCTGTGATATTAAAGTTCATGTGCTGATTATAACATTGACTGCTGAAACTTTGATATCATCATATCCTCAATACAGACATTTATTCCAGAATCTCTAATGCTCTGTGTGCGTGTGTGTGTGTGTGTGTGTGTGTGTGTCTGTGACTGTGCAGATGCTGCTGTCTGATTTCTCTCACCATCATATCGAGATGGCCTGCACACTGCTGGAGACGTGTGGACGCTTTCTCTTCCGCTCACCAGAATCTCACCTGCGCACGAGCGTCTTACTGGTCCGTCCTCACACAAACAGACACGCAAACATGCAAACCTGCAGCCGCCCTCTTCATGCTGTTGATCATGTGTGTGTTCACAGGAGCAAATGATGCGTAAGAAACAGGCTCAGCATCTGGACGTGCGTTACGTGACAATGGTGGAGAACGCCTATTACTACTGCAACCCGCCGCCGATGGAGAAGACGGTCCGCAGGAAGAGGCCGCCGCTGCAGGAGTACATCCGCAAACTCCTCTACAAAGACCTGTCCAAGGTCACCACTGAGAAGGTGTGTCACGTATGCGGTGGACGCAGGGGTACCGCATTTATTTTGTGGCCCACATCATGCTAAATATGAAAATATATTTATTATAATTTGTGGCCAAAAGAAGCGTGAACATTAAGCAGTGTGATTGTCAATTTTGTCACTCCTGACATTCAGCAGTGTATGTGGTCATATATATATATAATTTTTTAATTAGTCTATACATTATATAAACAAATTTTACATATAAATGTTAAATTATATTACAATGTATTAAATATAAAAATACTGCAATATCTAATATATTATGAAAAAAATATTAAATACTTTAAAAACACATTAAAAACATTAATATATTATAAAAATATATTAAAATACACATTTTATTATGCATTATTATAAAAGTGTCATGTTTAATAATTGTGTGTGTGTGTGTTATACTTTTATATATAGTAAAAGTATAAATACATATATAGTAGGAAAAACATCAAAAAGCATAAATATAAAATGTATATGAAATGTGTATCTTATTATTAAATAGTATTATTAAAGTATCTATTATTTAAAAATTGTGTGTGTGTGTGTATAGTAAAATATAAATAAACTGAAAAATTATAATATATAACTATTTATTTATAAAATGTACATCATTTAAATAAGTGTTTGTATTATATTTATTTTAGGCTGTTCCCAATCGACAAAGTCACAAAAAAACAAGCAAAATACTGGAGGAGTGCATTTAGCTTTACTTGTGTGTAAACTCAGTTTTGTTGTCTGTAGGTGTTGAGGCAGATGAGGAAGGTGCCCTGGCAAGATCCTGAAGTGAAGAGTTACCTGATCTGCTGTATGATCAACATCTGGAACGTCAAGTACAACAGCATCCACTGCGTGGCCAACCTGCTGGCCGGACTGGTGGCGTATCAGGAGGACGTGGGCATTCATGTGGTGGACGGCGTGCTGGAGGACATCCGCCTCGGCATGGAGGTGTGTGTGTGTGTGTGTGCGCATGTTTACAACCCATTACTTGATTGCATTAGTTCTGGTCAAGTCACATTTATTTCTATAGCACTTTATGCAATACAGATTGTTTCAAAGCAGCTTCACAGTAATAAACAGGAAAATTATCATATTGCAGAAACATCATTAATTACAGAACATTAACATTATTATTACAGAAAAAAATTACTGTAAAGCAGCTCTAAAAAGACAATAGTGCCATTATTCAGACCAATTCAGTTCAATGTTGATCAAATATTTAGTCCTAATATAAGATTTCAAGTCATTATTTTCGTTCCAATTAAACACATTAAGTAAATGCATTAACTCTTAATTACAGAAATGTATCACTTTTAATCATATATACACTACCAGTCAAAAGTTTTTAAATATTACAATTTTTTAAGTCTCTTCTCCTCAGGCTTTAAAGTGAAGCGGTGCATAGAGCACAGTCAAAGTCGTTCAACCATTCTCTCTGAAAACTACGCCGCCTTTTCGGCTGCTGGGTCAACATTCCCCACGTGATCGCTATCACCAGCAACATTATTTGTAACTTTAGGTGGTTTACAAAAGAAATCTGTTTCCTTTTATTTTCTCTCTTCTTCAGCCCTTTGCATTTCCTGCAGTAGTTAGCTCCCGGTCACCTGACAGCGGAAAGCAGTGACTGAGTGATTGACAGCTAATATTAAACAATCTGAAATCTGCATTAAATTTAAGAACGTAAAGATGAAGTTACGTAACGTTTGATAGAACGGCAGACCGGTCACCGTATCAGCACACAGAAGGCACATAACTGTAAACGTTTTTTTTTTGAAAGTACAAGTCAGAATCAAAAAGTAACTATCTAATGCAATTCAAATGCTTGGATTAGAGATTTCTCTGCTTTAGATGTTGATGTGTGTTTGGTTCTCAGGTGAACCAGCCCAAGTTTAACCAGCGGAGGATCAGCAGCGCTAAGTTTCTGGGTGAGCTGTATAACTACCGTATGGTGGAGTCTGCCGTTATCTTCCGCACGCTCTTCTCCTTCACCTCGTTCGGCGTGAACACAGACGGCTCTCCCAGCCCGCTGGACCCCCCCGAGCACCTGTTCCGCATCCGCTTGGTCTGCACCCTGCTGGACACCTGCGGACAGTACTTCGACCGCGGCTCCAGCAAGAAGAAGCTCGACTGCTTCCTCATTTACTTCCAGGTGAGCGTTTGCCTTTGGACCAGCCAATCACAGACGGATGATCGTGTGCGAGGTCTCCTGTGATTGGTGGTAAAACCTGGGCTGTCAATAGAATAAAGTCATAAATGTTGGCATCATTCTGAGCTCATAGATGATATTTCATAATTGAATTTCAGCGATAATTAAATTCCACCATACTAAAATAGTATTTGACAGTAATATTGTAAAAATATGATAAAATATATTAAAATTATTATTGAAAGTTATATATCACAATATGTAATTATAAAATTAAATATATTGTATTATATAATTATATATTAATATAATGTTATGTAATACTAGATTGTATAAATGTGTTTTTGTAAATTTTTTCATATTTTAAAAAATAACACAGTGACAGCAAATGAGTTTTCTTCAATCTGAATGTATTTTTTTATCATATATATTATTATATATATATTAACATTCCTTTGAAGCAATGTCTGTATCATAACTTGCCTCCCAAAAATAATTATAAAAATTAAAACAAAAAATATTATGTTTGCATAATGAAATTGAAGCCTATTTTTAGGTACATGTAGTAATTTATTTTGCATTGTGACATTATTATTATTATGGCAATTAAACACATTAAGTAAATGCATTAACTCTTAATTACACAAATGTATCATTGTTAATCATATATGATTTGGTGCTCAAATATGATCTATTATTGGTGCTCAGTTATTAATAATGGTTCTTATTATCAATGTTAAAGTTTGTGCTGCTTCATATTTTTGTGGAAACCGTGATATTTATTTTTTCACAATTTATAATATTTCACAATTTTACTGTTTTTACTGTATTTTGATCAAATAAATGCAGCCTTGAAAAGCAGAAGAGGCTTCCTTCAAAAACATAAAAAACTCAAATTATTCCAGACTACATATATTATGTTCAGCGCCGTGAAACGCTGTTTATTTGCGTGTGTTTTAGAGGTACGTCTGGTGGAAGAAGAGTCTGGATGTGTGGACTAAAGATCAGCCGTTCCCCATCGACATCGAGTACATGATCACAGACACGCTGGAGATGCTGCGGCCCAAAATGAAGCTGTGCTCGTCTCTGGATGAGGCCTGTGCTCAAGTCACACAGCTAGAGAGAGAGTTCCTCGTCAAACTCGGTAAAACACTCGTCTGAGACTGAGTCTGTGTCTGTGTCTGTGTCTGTGTCTGTGTGTGTCTGTGTCTGTGTGTCTGTGTCTGTGTCTGTGTGTCTGTGTGTGTGTGTCTGTGTGTGTCTGTGTCTGTGTGTGTGTGTGTCTGTGTGTGTGTCTGTGTGTGTGTCTGTGTGTGTGTGTGTCTGTGTGTGTGTCTGTGTGTGTGTCTGTGTGTGTGTCTGTGTGTGTGTCTGTGTGTGTGTGTGTGTGTGTGTGTGTGTGTGTGTGTGTGTGTGTCTGTGTGTCTGTGTGTGTGTCTGTGTCTGTGTGTGTGTGTGTGTGTGTGTGTGTGTGTGTTAGGGGTCCATGGTATGGCCAGAATCGTACAGTATGAGCATTTTATGTCATATTAACTGTATATATCAATATAATTAGTACTGATGGAAATTGTGTATTGCATGAGGTAATGAGTGTTTTTGATAATCAGTGAATGAAGTACTTTACTTTGCTTCATCAGTTGATTAGCTTCCTTTTATTTCACAAAATATCAGTTGACTCATATATGTTTCAGTGTTATTTTTGTTTAGATACTATTGTAGTTTTTTTAGTAGTATATATATATATATATATATATATATTGGTTTTCATTTTAATTTGTTTAATTTTTATTAATGTAGTTATGTGTTTTTGACAATTATTAGTTTTATTATATTTTCTGTACTTTTTATACTTGTATATATTTTATTTATATTGTGTTATGTAGATTTATTTTATTTTAGTTTTAGCTCTGTTTAATTTTCTAAATTTAAGTTTAATCAAAATTAGTTTGATTTGTAATTTTGTTTTGTGCTTTTGTCATTTTTTTAATATTAGTGTTTAGGTTTAATATATCTTTATTTAATTTTTAGTCATAGTTCGGTTTTAAATGTTGCTTCTAATTTAATTTTCTTTTTAATTTTTAATAACTGTTGTTGTTGTGTTATATTAGTATGTTGATTTCATTTATTTTTGTTTCAGTTTTAAATTTGAGTTTAATTAAAAGTGGTAAGTGATGATTTTTTTTTTTTTTTTTGTATTTAAGTAATTTGTTTGTGCTTTTGTCAGTTTATTTTTTATATTAGCATTTAGGTTTAATTTATTTTTAATTTGTTTTTCAATTTTAGTTCTGTTTTCAAGTAGTAATTTTAGTGTTTCAATTTGATTTCAAGGCAATATTTCTATATTTTTGTTTAGTTTAATTTTTATTTTATTTATTTAACAGAAATGTTTTAATAGTTTGACTGTTAGTTTATGATAATTCATAACAAATGAATCAATCAGTCTGACGTCAGTACAAAAGCAGTTCAACATTTTAAAAAGGAGGAGGGTTTACAACTAAAGGCTCAACCTAAACTAATATTATGAAACAGAACAAATTATAATATTATAAAACAGTTCAGATTTTAGATTGATATTCACTGTTGGACAGTGGAGCAGACTGATTAAATAACCGAGTGCTAGTGTGTTTTATGCAGTGTTTTGCTGAAGTCTTCAAGGCCAAATGTGGCCATATTTGAGGAAACACCCACATACCGTCACACCGCCCAGCCCTAATGTGTGTGTGTGTGTGTGTGTGTGTGTGTGTGCAATCGTTCTTCTAGTTGTTCCACTCATGTTTCTGCTCTCCCCGTCGAGCAGCATTCCTCACACACTGGTATGTTTTAATGCATTCGGTCATTGACGCTTCATGCCTGACGTGTGCTGAGAGAAAGACACACATTCCTGCGGCGAGTGTAAGAGTATCAGTATTAAAGCAGCTCAGACCCAGAATAGCTCTTCAGGAATGCTGTCGTGTGTGTGTGTGTGTCTGTCATCCGGCTGGTTTTAAACTACAATCGTTCTGTAGTGCCGGTTTATTTTTATCCCTTGTGGTCTGGTTTGGTCAGTAACAGCATTCCTGTGTGTGTGTCCAGGCCTGGAGAAAGACGGCCGCTCCTCCAGCGCCATGGGCGAGAACGAGCCTCTGGATGAGGAGGATGATGATGATGAAGACGAGGGAGGAGCGGAGACCGAGGAGCAGTCTGGAAACGAGAGCGAGATGAATGAACCCGAGGAGGAGGTGACTGTTTTTCAGACGTGTGATTGACAGCTGTAAACTCCGCCTCCTCTCTCATACATATAGTTGGAGAAAAACACACACCAGCATGAGTCACTACAAAATCAAAATGAAATTCATTTGCAAATTAAAAAATCACCACTTGAACTTTATAGATTTTTCACATTTTGGATTTTTTTTGGTTATATTTGGTAAAAAATAATTTGACCAAATTACAATCATTCGCGCACACACACACACACACACACATATAATATTATTATTATTATATTAATTATATATATATATTATACATTTTATATATAACATTATACATTTAATTTAAATTCTGTACATAAAATTATAAGTTTTATATAAAAACATATTTACTAATTCAATTAATGTTTCTCAGAAAAATGCCAAGTGCCAAAAGGTACAAATTACTTTACTTTGATAAAACCACTTTTGTTCATTTATAAATAAAAAATACACACACAAATATAAACATAAAAAATTGCTATTCAGATATATATATATATATATATATATATATATATATATATATATATATATATATATATATATATATATATATTAATATTAATATTAATTTTGTATATAATTTTTTCAAATTCAATTAATGATATAACTTTTTAAATCAATTTAATATTACATTTAAAAAAATACTTTTATATTAGCACTTATGATCATTTATAAATAAATCGCACACAAACACATTTTATACACGTATTTTAAACATTAAACTTTTTTTTTCTGTTGTCTTATGATAAATGTGCTTTAAAACAAAAAAGATTGTTTAAAGAGTGTATAGAGACAAGATGGATTTAACATTTATACATAATTTAATCAGCTAAACCATGTGTTTTGTCGCGCACTTGTTCAGGAGGGCTCAGACAACGAGGAAGAGGAGCGTGAGGAGGAAGAGGAGAACACCGACTATCTGACCGACTCCAACAAAGAGAACGAAACGGATGAGGAGAATAACGTGAGTGTGCCGTCGGGCTGAGGCGGGTGTTTGGCGGTTTCTCTGAGCTCTGAGTTAACGCTGATGTTTGTGTTGGTCAGGAGGTCACTATCCGCGGCGGAGGACTCAAACACGTGGCGTGTGCCGAGGACGAGGACTTCATCCAGGCGCTGGACAAAATGATGCTGGAAAACCTGCAGGTGCACAAACACTCTCTAAACCGCTGTGCTTTAGCTCCTGTACATCCAAAACTGACCCTCTTTACTTTCTTAATCTTAAAATGTGTAGCTTTATGGCTTTTAGTCCACGTCTGGATACTGTAAAGTCACATATGTGCTAGTGTAGTGCTGGAAGTATGCTTTTATTTTATAAAGCTACACTAGAAAAGTAGTCAGTAGCACTTGTGTGCTCTATTCCAAGTCATATGGTCTATTTTTATGATACTTCAATGGTGTATTTTTGTCAGTTTTGGGGTTTAAAAGCAGTAGTCACTATGACCACTTTAAATGGAAAACAGCTGCTTCAAAATTTTCTACTATAAACCACAAAAAAATAACAGCATTCAAGTTTGAAACAACATGAGGAGGAATAAAGACTATCGGCTTGAATATTTATATCTATATTTGTAGCTGTGCAGTGAGAAATTATGCACAATTTAATAATTTAATAATTCAGGGACAATGGTGCAAATAAAATACATTTAAAAAAAAAATGTTTTTGACGTTCCAAAAGTAAACAGATTATTGTTTTACAACAAAATACGATTTCAGTCTTTCTACTTTAAAATTTTGTGTTACTTGCCAATTCTTTGTAATTATCTGTGAAATTTACTAGATGTTTTCAACAATTAATCTGTATTAATCTTAACAATTACGTTAATAATTAAAATAATTTATTAATTAAAATGATTTAAAAATATATTCTATTTTTTTAATTATTTTAAAATAAAATCCAGTTTATTTAAATATTAAATAAATTACAAAATTATAAAGCACATTCAATTCCTTGTTTAAATAATTTTATTGTTTTTGTTTCTTTTTTTGCTACTTGGTGCAAAATAAAATAAATGTAATTAAACATTTTATTTAATTATAAATTAGTGCAAAGTAATAAAAAATAAGTACTTTCTTATAGCTTAATACCTCAATAATGACATGCATGATCTTTAAGAATAAAATGTATTTATTTAATTAAAAATGTAATTCAATGCACATAAAATTTTAAATAAGTTGCGAAACTAATTTTATTAAAATGTAAAGAAATTAGCAAGAAATGTAATATATGCACTATATATTCCAGCTTCGTATCTGAGTTCTAATATCTTTGTGTGTGTGTGTGTGTGTGTGTGTGTGAGCAGCAGCGCAGTGGAGAGGCAGTGAAGGTGCATCAGCTGGATGTGGCCATACCCCTGCAGTTAAAGAGCCAGCTGAAGAAAAGCCCCGCCCCCTCCTGCACCGCAGACGCAGACGCAGACATTAGCGACACCATGCAGTTCGTCATGCTCACGCGCAAGGGCAACAAACAGCAGGTACAGCGTGTGTGTGTGTGTGTGTGTTGGAATGGTCCAGGTCTGCAGGGTGTGTTCAGGATGTGGCTTAGGGAGTGTAAACTACAACACACACACACACACACACACACACACACAGCGTCTTTGTTTTCATTCTGCTGGTGTCTCAGCGACCCAGTTTAACCCTTCACAGTCTTTCAGAAACTTGTTTTCTTTGTCTCTCTCACTACATCTGTATTGCCAGAGTGTTTTTAACATGTAGCTGTGTGCAATGAGAAATTGTGCTGAAAAGGTAACAACTCCTGGTGGAATGACCTGCCCAACTCAATCCGAGTCCTTAGCCATCTTCAAGACTCGACTAAAAACACATCTCTTCCATCTTTATTTGACCCTCCAACTCTAGCACTCTCTATTCTAATTCTATTCTTAAAAAAAAAAAAAAAATAAAACTAACCCTAGCTTATCTAATCATTTTGTATTCTATCTGTTTTCTTTATATTATATAATAATAATAAATAAACCTTGCTACGTGTATTTTGTTAAGTTAACTGAGACTCGTCACAGCACTTGCATATTGCTTTTTTGTTGATTTTGATTGCTTCTATTGTCCTCATTTGTAAGTCTCTTTGGTATTAAAAAAGCGTCTGCTAAATGTAAATTTAAATATAATAACAATTGTACAAGTGACGTATTAATATCTACAATTAGTATGTAAAATAAATTTAATTAGTTTAACATTTAGTAAAAGTGCAAAATATTTTTTTACTTTTTTTTTATGTGATCTTTAAGAATAATTTAATATTGATTATTTATTAATTTAATTAATTAAAATGCAAGTAAATTCTAAAATTGTCCAGAATAAATGTAAATAAAATTAATAAGTTTAAAAGAATTATTAAATGATTTAAACAAGGAATTAAGCTAGGAGTATTTTAACTAAAAACAAGGACACATATTGCCTTTAATTCCTTTTATAAATAACGTCATAATTTTTGTTACTTTTTGATGCTTTCTTAGAGCCAAGTAAAATAATTAAATTAATTAAATAATTTATTTGTGATATTTGTATATTTTTTTTGTTAAAGAATCACACTTTATTATAGCTTAAAATCTTCTGTTCATCCACAGAAATTATATGCAAGATCTTAAATAAAATTAATTAAAAATGTAATTCAATGATCAATTATTGCATAAAATAAAATGTAATATAAAAAATAAATATTTAAACAAGTAATTAAAGGTGATATTTGTCCTTTGTTAAAATAAGTTTTCATATACTTCCTTATTTTAATATCTTAGTTTATCCACAGAAATAACGTGTCTTTAAGAATAACATTTTAAATGTAAATTTTATTCCAATTTATTTTTTGCTAAGAAAGTGGTAAAAAATAATAAAATGATTTAAATAATGAATTAAAGGTGATCGTTGTCATTTGATTGTTAAATAGTTTAATGTTTCTGTGATCTGATGAGGAACCTCTCTGTGTGTAGTTTAAGATCCTGAACGTGCCGCTGTCGTCTCATCTGGCGGCGAATCACTTCAACCAGCAGCAGGCGGAGCAGGAGGAGCGCATGCGCATGAAGAAGCTGACGCTGGACATCAACGAGCGGCAGGAGCAGGAGGACTATCAGGGTGAGTCGCTGACGCAGCTTTCTCAGGCCCTGTTAAAGCAAAAGTTATGCGTTTTAAAACGAAAACGCTGTAGTGTAGACAGGGCCTCGGTGTGTCACAGCTGCTGATCGAGCATCTGCTCGTGTGTGCTTTCAGAGATGATGCAGTCGCTCGCTCAGAGACCCGCTCCCGCAAACACCAACAGAGAGCGCAGGCCACGCTACCAGCACCCCAAAGGAGCGCCCAACGCAGACCTCATCTTCAAGACCGGCGGCAGGTCAGACTCACACACACACACACACACACACGTCTGGTTTGCTATCCTTGTGGGGACTCTCCATAGGCGTAATGGTTTTTCTACTGTACAGACCGTATATTCTATTGTCCTACACCAACTCTACACCTAAACCTACCCCTTACAGGAGACTACAGGCATTTTTAGATTTTCAAAAACTTGATTCTGTGTGATTTATTAGCTTGTTTACCCGTGACACGAGTCCCCATGAGTCTGTGTGTATTCAGGTTTAAGTCCCCACCTGAATAGAAAAACAGGTACACACACACACACACACACACACACTCACTCTCTCACACACTCACTCACACAGGAGCTCATCCATCTGTCTAATGACCACAGAAATCAACAAAACGCTCAAATATTATAAGCAAAAACCCACAACTAGGGATGCACTATTAAAACCAAAATCATGATATGACTTCTCAAATCATTTTATTTTACTGTCAAATATAACAATAGTAATAATTATTATTTTGTTTAACATTTTCATTAGTAATATTAATATTGATATTTTATTTATTTTTACTTATATTTAAAACCTTTATAAAAATGCATTTAACTATTATTATCATTATTATTATTATATATTAGTATGAATTATATAGTACTATTAAATTATTTTATTTATTGTTTTTATTTTATTATATATTGTATTTATTGTATTTTATTATTCTTCTACAAATAAATAACAACTTTTATTTTATCATTTTATTCATTATTTTATACTATTATTTTATAGTAATATTGATATGTAATCAACATTTTCGTCCAAATTGTGCAGCCCTACAAACAAGCACAAAAAAACCTTTATTTAAAAAAAAAATAAAATTGTACTTGCAAGTTTGATCTATAAAAACAATTAAATTAGTAAATAATAAAATCACTATTACATTTTGTGCAACCTAGATCAACTCACTGACCCCTGACCTTTGACCCTGTGCACTGCAGGAGACGCTGATGATGTCAGACTGAGCAAACGACGAGTCAAAGACAGCAAGAGAGACATGGAGAGATGGACAGCGGTGCTGCTCTGGGACGGAGACACACCCACCTGACTGCAGCGTCACCACGGCAACCAGACGAGCCGCATCAGCTGGTGGACACGGATGGGAACGCGCGCACACACACACACACACACACACATATATATATGCGAGACTGAAATGTCTCTGCATTGACACACACACACACACAATGCGGAGGTGGTTTTATTGTGTCAGGTACAGTTTGATGGTTCGATAGCGAGCGAACCGAGACTCTAACGGAGGAAAACTCAGTGTTTTTGTTCTTCAGACAAACTTTGGGACGTGTTCTGTTCTTTCTCCTGCTGTTTATTCTCTTTAACCTCAGCCGGTCCGCAGCGACCGATCCTGAGTGAGACGTGCATGGGCTGAACGCAGCTGTAAACCTGTTCGCTGTTGCAGTAAAGTGACTTCCTGTGACCGTGAGAATGTCTCTCTTTGTGTCTGTGCTCTCAAACACACTCACCAGCTTGTTTTACAGCCGTCGCGAGTCGCTAACTAGTGCAGCTGATCAGAATGCAGTCGAACCGGACGCCTGTGGGTGAACAGGTAAGATCTAACCGAGGTTTCTGGTGATACGCTTGAGCCGAACGACACCAGGAAACGGGAACATCTGTTTCAAGCATCTTTAAAGTCACAAATTTGATGAAGAACTTAAATCGCCAACGGAGGTTTGTTTCAGTACTAGATTTGCAGCTCATTCTGTCCAGACACATTATTAAAACTCATAAAACCACAACATGATTAAATTCAGGTTGACAAAATAATGTACTTTAAATATTACTGTAATGAGACATTAGGGATTTAATTGTCATTAAAAATATTTTTCAATGCAAAAAAGTATTTTCTTCCTAAATTTCTTAATGCATAGATTTTGTGAGATCCACCTTTCTGCAGTTTTTCATTTAGTTCTCTGTTCTGTGTTTTTTGTTTGTATTGTGCTTTGAATTTGTGATTTTTTTTTTTTTCTTCTAGTCTTTTCATTGACTTGGTTGATTAAATGTCTTTGTCAAACTTGAATGTTTGTGAAGTCCCTATTTTGCATCTCCAAACTAACATTCGGTTGCAACTGAACATCTTCAGACACCATGATGAGTTTCATTGAATTTATTCAGAAACGATCAGTGAAAATTAAAGATCTTCACCAATGCAAGAAAATATAAGTTTACACAGAGGTGGAAATAAGCTGTTTTGTTTCGTGTGTGTGTGTTTATATAGTGTCACATGTTCACACAATCATGCATTCTGTATCCTTCAATAACTGCTTCAATGAAAGCAAAAAACCGGAGTCGCAAAAAAAAATAAAAAATTCAAACGCATACATAAACTAACACTCATGCTCATTCACACTGGAATCCATATTACACACACTACAGGTAAAACAAACAACAGCATGTGATTGGTGGTGATTTCAGTCCCATGTGACTAACAACATGTTCCAGATCTAGATTTGGATGGCTGTGGTTTAGTGTGGGAGGAACTAAACATACATTTACAAGACCTTCTGCATGTTTGAAGGCTGGGGCATGCTGGGAGAGAAAGAAGAGAAAGATCTCCACCTAACAACCACCGTCCAAACCCACAATTCAACATCCAGAGAATAAAAATACATTATCATACAAACTAACCTGCTGAAATAAACATAAGAGAAGACATGTAAGATATTTCTCTAGGAAGACCCTTGAGGTATTGCTTGCGTACAGTCTGGGTTCTTCAGATATAACATCAGACACAAAAAAGTGAAAGTGAAAGTGAAAAAAACACAGCAAAAGCAAAAGTAAAAATGGAACAGCAAACAAAATGAAAGTGAAAGTAAAAAAGAAACAAAGGAAAAATAGAAAACAAAATCAGTAAAATAAAACAGTAAAAATCCAAAAACTAACCAAGTCAAAATAAAACAGTAAAAATCAAACTTTAAAAAAAGAAAGGAAAAACCCCCATAAAAATCCCAAAAATAAAAAAATCAAATAAGTTAATTAGGTAATTGGTTTTTGAAGTTTGCTTTTTGTATTATTAAATGTAGCAAAAATATAGGAATTAGAAGCATAACCGCAGTGACTCGCACTCTGAAGCATTAGGGGGAGGAGTCATCAGTCACATGACAATCAAGACTCAAGTGATTGGCTCAGTTCTGGAACCATGTGCCCATTAAACAAAGATGGCTGCAACCAGGCTGTGTGCTTCCAGAGACAGCATGCACAACAACGTTTAAAATTAAGTTATATGTTTTCAGAGATATAAGAACTGCTTGGGTTATTTAAAGATTTGATTATTTTGATCTATAATTTCTAAACAGACAAAAAAAAATAATAATAATACACAGCTGACACCAAACAAGATGTGTGAGTGTTAGTTGTGACTTTTTCTTCAAACTCGCGTTTGAAACTCAATCAAGAAGATGATCATAAATCCTGCTCTGACCTTCTGGAAATCTTAAACAAAGTAATGCCAATATTTTTTGTGCCTATATACACGATTGATTGAAATCAGTGCTGGGTAGTAACTGATTATCTTTACATCTGTATTAAAAATTAAATACTTTATATTGTTTTAAAATACTCAGACTACAGTCACTTTAGTATAGATTAAATATTCACAAAATGGCAGTAAACTATTCATAATTTATTAATTCTCCTTAATAATCCACTATTTACAGACATCATTTCACTTTTAAGAAGCGTTTTCTCAATATTGCATGTCTAATCACCTCCTGATATATTAATTATTATTTAAATAATCACTCAGTGAGTCATTTAACCTTTTTAGTGCTTTGTTTTTTTTTGTCAAACTCTGACTTAATATATTTTAATATATTAATAAGTCTCCCTGAGATTTTAGGTGGATTAAGTCAATAAGGAACACATTTGCATGTTCACGTTCTCTGATGTTGGTTAATGGTCACAAGTGTTTTTATTTTAAAACTATTGGTTTATTTAACAGTTTCTTCACAAACCTCAGTTTTGGAAACCCTAATGTAGTGTTTATCTGTGTACAATTTATGTAATGAGACTTATTCTATTTGTGTTTTTACATCAATATGGTATAAAATTATCCTATGTAAAAGTTAGGTCATCTAGTAATCTAAAAGTAATCAAAGAGTAATCCGATTACATTACATAAAATATGTAATCTAACAGATTACTAACTACAATTTTTTTTTTCCATGTAACTTAGTAGCAAACTACAATTTCTAAGTAATCTACCCAGCACTGGTTAAATGATAGCTTATAAGTTGTTTCTGTACTACACATCATTAGTTAGGGTTAGTGAACATTCGTGACCCTGGAGAGCAAAACCAGTCTTAAATTGCACGGTTATATTTGTAGCAATAGCCAAAAATACATCGTATCGATCAAAAAAAAAAAAAATCATTAGGATATTAAGTTAAGATAATGTTGCATGAAGATATTTTGTAAATTTCCTACTGTAAATATATCAAAACTTAATTTTTGATTAGTAATATGCATTGCTAAGAACTTCATTTGGACAACTTTAAAGGAGATTTTCTCAATATTTTGATTTTTTTGAGTTGTATCTCCGCCAAATATTGTCCGATCATAACAAACCATACATCAATGATTATTTATTCAGCTTTCCGATGATGTATAAATCTCAATTTCCAAAAATTGACCCTTATGACTGGTTTTGTGGTCCAGGGTCACATTTGAGACGTGTTCCTCAGCAGTCCTAGTTTGCGTAGTGCATCACGTCTGGCCTCATCTGTGGTTCCTCGGCCAGAAAACTGCACCGTTACTCCCTGAGTGCGGAAGGACGGCTTTGGCAAAGATTTGCGGCGTAACTCCGGGGACAGCGGAGCGGGGCGCGACCCGGTGGGACTCAGCGGACTTTGGTGGCGCGGTGGTTTTGGAGCCGGAGCGGGCGGCTGCTTCACGGGCGCTTCGGAGTGCCACGTTTTCCTCTTGGGTAAGTTTTCATTTGAAGTCCTGTTTGAGCTGGAGTTTTCCTCTTTTACTGGGGTGATGGTCTTGGTTTGGGTGCGATGGTTTGGCTGGGATGGAGTCATGACTCGCGATCTGCCACCGTAGTTGTTTCTATGAATCTCCGAAGACTCTGTTTTGGGCGCTGAAGATGAGAGGCACTCGCTCCTGAAGGACATCGTGGGGTTTAATGTGATGCTCTTACCGCCATAGCCGTTAAAATCACTGTGCGTGACTTCGGCACTCGTCAAAGTTGGTGCAGGGCTAGATTTGGTTTGGCAGTGGTTTGTAGTGTCTATCGCGCGGACGGTGCTGCTAGTGCTAGTGCTAGTGCTAGTGTTAGCTGGATTGGTCATGTTGACTGTGGTGCTGGTCTTGGCGTTTTCCGAATCCCTCGGAAATGATTGCATGACGGATTGCGCTCGCCTCTGAGCGAGTCCGAGCTTCGAAAGCGCCTCCATCCTAGACTTATCTGGTGTCGGATCTCGAAACGAAATGCTCCGCATGGGAAGGTTGCGCACACAGGCTGGTTCTCCGCCGTCCATAGGGTGCGCCGGGCCGGTGAGGTTAGTGAGCATCTGCGCCCGGCGCTCCTGAACGCTGACGGCTTCGGTGGCGATCGAGTGGGGAATGTGTTCGCGGCTGCTCCGCAACATGCCGACGCTGTCGGGGAGACGCGTGGGTTTGGTGTGGGTCGGAGGGCCGTGTTTGGCCGAGGGGTTCGTCGGTAACTCTAGACTGCATCTGCGCTGGAGCAGCTGCGACGCAGACATGCCTCTGGCTCCCTGGTGCTCGGCGATCTTGCTGGCGATTACAACCGGAGTGGGAACTGAACCTGCGGGCGGCAGGTGTCCAAATTCCTCTTGCGGCCCATCTGGGACGTCCAGGTCACGTTTTGGCTTCAGTTCAAAATGGGTCTCTGGGGGTACAGTCAGCTCTTGGAAATCTGACAAGGCAAACACATTTACAATTAAATTAATGGACCGCTGATGGTGCAAAAACAATCTTGTGTAATGACAACACGATGTATAAATGTGTCTCTTAATACAGGATATAATGTTAATTTAATAGATCTGAGCTAACATGAACTAACAATGAACAGGTGATTACAACCAGTGTCAGAATCAACTAACATTAACAAAGATTAATACATACTATAACAAACTGCTGATCAATGTGAATGTTACTTCATTAATATTAAGTAACAGGACCTTATTGTATTACCCAAGTTTTACCAAAAAGCATGCAACAAAATGACTAAAACTAATTTTGTTAATTTGTAACTACAGACAAATAGAACACAAAAAGATTTAAAAGAACATAAACATTAGTTATTTAATGTTTTATTTGTTAGGGATACAATAAACAGATGAAACTGAAATAATAGTCATCCCATGCATGTACCATAGAGCTTGTAGCCGAAGCTAATTTGCAACACTTGTCCCTAGGAGGGATTTTATAAATTACTGTTACAAGTATACAGTTCTTGTATACTTTGGTTATGTTTGCAATACCATACTAACATCCTACTCATGCTATGTTTACACGGTATTCATATATAACTGTCACAGTATGCAAATTATACGCATACAATTCCCTCTCTGCTAAACAACTTCATTTTGTGCATTTAGTCTATGATAAAAAACTGCCAAATGGGGAGATGCATGTTTTTCATTGGATTTTTTACATTTTTATGATGACAACTGGGCCTCGCCTGCAGAATACAGCATGCATTTGACGACAATGCTTTATTATAGTGCTTTTATCTTTGCATAATGCATTTTGTTTTGAAAATAGAAGTACTATATAGTGTGTGCTGTGTCGTTGCTAACTTTTCAGAGCACAGTTTTTTGCATGATTAGGATGAATTGGAATGTTTTCTGTGGTTTATATTGAGTTGTTGTTTTTTCGGATACCTGGCATGACGGGCAGCGTGTCCCTCTGTTTGCTGGGATCGGGCATAGGGTGCACCAGGTCAATGATGTCAAGATCTACAGGGCTGGGATGTCGAGCTGTAGTGTATGCGGCTGGACGCTCCGCCGCAAGCCTGTGCTCGCCTGCGGATATTCCCGTCCTCTCATCGTCCTCCTCCAGGGAGCCGATGGTCTCCTCGAAGAACAAAATACACTCCCGCTCCTCCAGACTGAGGAACCGCAGATCATCATCCTAGAAAAAGAGACGAGGTGTCAAGTAATGTACACTGTTTTTGCAAATGTTTTTTGGTTTCTGCTCACCAAGGCTGCATTGATCAAAAATGCATTAAAAATTTTGAAATATTATTGTAATTTAAAATAGCTGTTTTCTATGTGAAGAGATGTTCAAATGTAATTTATTGCTGTGAATTTTCAGCATCATTACTCCAGTCTTCAGTGTCAAAATCCTTCAGAAATCATTCTAATATGCTGATTTGCTGCTCAAGAAACAGTTCTGATTATTATCAATGTTGAAAACAGTTGTGCTGCACAATATTTTTGTGGAAACCGTGATGCATTTTATTTTTCAGGATTCACAGATGAATAGAAAGTTCAAAAGAACGGCATTTAATTCAAATAGAAATGTTTTGAAACAGTATAAATCTCTTTACTGTCACTTTTGATCAGTTTAATGCGTCTTTACTGAATAAAATAAGCATATATATATATATATATATATATAAAATTATTATTATTTTTTTTTAAATCTTACTTCTACAAAACTTTTGAATGGCAATGTATCACTATTCCCACAAAAATATGAAGTGGAGTGAACTTGAACTAAAATAATATATAATAAAGACATATAATATTATATATGAATATATAAATACTAAATGAATATTAGAAATGTTGCCTTGGCTTGACTAACTGTAAATAAATAAACTAAAATTGAAATATAAATAGTAATATTAAATAGATTTTTTTAAATAATCATTGATAATAATAAGAAATGTTTCTTGAGTTAACAGTAACCGTCCATTACAGCTGCACAATTCATCCAAATAAAACCGAAATTGCAATTATTGAACCCCCCCCAATAATGCATTCCTGTTCAAAAGATTTGCAAAATTGTTCCCCAAACTATTCACGAGTTGATGAAAAACAAATAATTCAATCATAATATAAACAAACCTATATTTTTAAACTAAAAACAAATCATAATGTCACATGATCATAATGTAAAATGAGACAATTAACAGACATGCTAATATGTTGTTCAGCAGACAAAAATGTTTGGGAATCTCTGGTTTAACTTGTTTATGATGTTGCGTTATGCTCATTCCAATCTACACGACCTACACGAAAGTCTGAATGACTTAATTTGTCTCCCACAATCATAAACCTGTTTATTTTAAGTCTATTATTTAAAATAATTTAAATATTAACCCAAAATCGGCAACACTTTTACCCGTTACCTTAAAATCTAATATTTAGCTGACGAAATAGTTTGGGAATCTCTAGTGTGTTAATGACGTGATGCATTATGCACTGTAATCTACACGACTGAATTAGTTTCCCATAATCTTAAGATCTGTTGATTTAAATGCATGTGCTCTGTGACCTCCAGAGATCAATCGGCTGTGTTTCAGAGGTTGACCCCTTGCTGAAGTGCCTCTCCCTGCTCAAACAGCAGAACACAGACTCCACTCACGCTCTCGCTCAGGTGTGTGTGTGTGTGTGTGAACAGTGGGCTGCTTGTTCATCGCCCCGCGAACACACCCTTCACTCTGAACAGCCCCTCTGTAAGCCGTGCTGTCCGCGCACACATTGCATCACCTTTGTGGGCTGGTTTTAGTCTGTGCCTTTTAGATATTCAGAAAAACAAGCAGCAGACAGAAGCAGGACCGCTTTTCTTCTCTGCTCGAGGTTTGTAGAGAACAGCTGATGGTCTGAGTGCAATTCCTTTATCTCAAACACAGTTCTGGAGTCTTTTGTTCAAAGAGTTATCAAGTTACAGTCAACAAAATCATGTCATGAGGAAATGATCGAGTGTGTGAGAGAGAGAAAGAGCGTCAACCCATCAGAATGGTTTGTGGCATATAAATATAGTATGTCTAAATAATAATTAAGGTAGTATGCATTCTACTACTATTTATACACCATACACGCATGCATGCATTATATATATATATATAAAATGCACTTTTTATGCACACAATTCCCTGATGACCTACTATTCATTTATTTTTTTTGCTGACTGACAAAAAAAGACTGCCAAAACTGGAAATGTATTAAAAAAAATAAAAAAGTTGCTGTAAACTTACAAAATTAAATAATCATTAAACATCTTTTTGATGCACAATTCAATCAAAGGAAGAGCTCATCCTCTGCCAGATATGTGTATTTAAGATGCATGTTTTTCACTGGATTGTTTATAAGATGACAAATCTTAAAAATATAAGATGTTAAAATAATGCAGACTTGGTTTCCTAAAGAAAACATGAATGATGTTTGCAGATGCCACCATAATACTAGTCGTTACTGTACTATCATAGTTTTTATTCATATTTTGAATTAGTAATGAATATTCTGAAGATTTAATTTTTATATTTTGTTTTATTTGAATGTTACATTTTAAAAAAATAATAATAATAAAAAAAAAAGTGGTTTGGTTGTTTGTTAATCTATATTGTTTTAGTTGGTCTTTGTTATTTTTATTTCAGATTTAATTATTTTAGTACATCAACTTACACTAAATGGAAATTAGCCTTGGAAACTATCTGAAATAATTATTTAAATAAATAATAAATATTTATATATTTAAAATAGATTTAATATTTTATTTGTTAAAATAATGTAATGTATTTTATTTCAAGTGTTTTTTTTTAACTATAATAACCCTAATTGCAATGTGGTTTCATGAAAAGAATCAGGTTTTATCATCCACCTTCACCAATTAAACAGGTGGAAAAATGCCACAGACTTAATTGTAATCACTTTCTGATTACTTAAAGTAATAGTGCACGTCTCCTCAATAACAAACATGAATCATTCATGTCAAACGGACATAATTTAGGGTTTGTTCTAATCACTAATCCTAAGTGTGAGCGGTAATAATAGTGATGCTTCTCTTGAAACCACCTGTATCCTTCAGAACCTGCTGGTTTCGTGTAGATCATGTCAAGTTTCACATGCAGCTCGACTGCATTCTTGTCTTTACTACAGAATCACGTTCCTCAGAGAGCTTGCGTCTCTACGCTGAACTCTCACACACACACACACACACACATCACACCACACCTGTCCTCCCAAACACAATGAGCGCCCTGTCATGCTTTAGAGATGAAGGAACTGGTTTCTCTGCTTGTGTGATTTCAGCATGAATCAGTGTTTGTGAATGTGTGGGTTATTTCCTTCCTTCATGGGGAAAAAAACACGCTTCATATATAATGTTTTAATCATAAATAAGGCAGGGTTTGGCTTAGCTGTCAACATTCTAATGAGCGTCATGTAAAAACAATGCACGTCCTGATTAATACTCACAGGACTGTCGTTTAGGCCGTAGTGAAGTGTCCGGCTCTTGTGCATGTGAACATCCATGCTTACAGCATCCAGGGCTCGGCGTCTCGCGAAAGAGTCGGGCAGTAAAGGTCAGGGGTCGTGTGAAATGGTCCGAGCATTTCCACGTACCCGACTGACCAGTTTCACATGATACACCTGGAAAACACAACACAAAAATATTGTTAAAATGAATTAACTAACACACACAGAGCTGCTGGCGTCAGATCACTGAGGAATATAGTGTTTGTCACAGATCTCCTGAGGTCTGACTACAGCACTTCTGATCTGCCAAAAACACAATTAGACCAGTAATTATTTAACATTTACCTCAAAATAATGGAATATATTTACTAATATTGGCTAAACAATATTGATGAAAACAGATAAAACACTATATTGATTGGTACGCTGTATAAAAAATAAAAATTCTAAAGTAAATAAAACAGATTACTGGAATAATATTTCAGTCAAAATGTCACATGTAATGTGTTACTAAACATTTCTTTGTAATTGTGGAGTTTACTAGCAATTTCTGAGTGAAAACTGTTTCTATACCAAATGTTGTTGTTTTTTTTCAGTGTAATAACATACAGTAAAAGAAACACGGGTGTAACAATATACTTGTGAATCACATTATGTAATAACGCAATTCATTCCAATATAAACAAAACGAAATAAGGAGTCAACAAAGAAAAATGACCGTTTTTTTTCTGCATTGTCACTATTTTCCTGACAAGCATATTTCGCCGTCATTTTTTTAATTACACTATTAAAAATGATCAGTTAAATTCAGTACAAATGAATAAATACTACACTGTATACTTGTAGTTTTAATAAACTACATAAATTATCAGTAAATAACTTAATACAACATTTTTTCGTAGTGAAATAATGACCTGGACACGTTTTCCTGAGATACACCCAACTCTAAAAAGTTTTAAAAATGTAACTTAAAAGACTTTTAGAGGAAAAAAAGCTCCACTTACTCAAACATCGTGAAACAGCTGAGCAGATCAAGTTCAGACGAATAAACCGAGTGTCACTCCAGTTCTGAAGTGAAGTGACGCGAGCGAACGCGTTTAAATCAGACCCTGTGCCGCGGGAGCGCGCCGCGCGTCATCTCGCTCATCAGGTTCTGCGGGAGCGCGCGCGTCTCCTCTTACGTACAGCGCGCTCGTGATGAAGAAGACGCGGGGTTCCTCATAAATCTCTAAGCAAACACGGCTGATAGATTCATAATTGATATATAAGCGGTTTCACAGATCTTAGAATTAAAATGACTGAAAGTTTTAGGAAGATTTTGTGTTTTTATGTCGTTAGCAATGAGCGCGTGTCTTCAGCGCTGTGCTGTCGCGCCCTCTTGTGGCAGGTGCCTTCTATTACTGTTACTCAAATTGATCATACTTATAATAATAGTTGATATCAGAATTATATTGGTGTAAATCTCATATCCAAGTCTTTTTATCCCAAAATAATAAATTAAGGCCCGGTTTCACAGACAGGATTAGGCCATAGTTCAATTAGGACATTTATGTGCATCTTAAAATATATCAGTGTCTTTGTTTTGTCTTAAGATCAATTAGTGCAAGTTTCTTTCAGTTGAAACAGCTCAGATTTACATTTTAGTCTAGGACTAGGCTTAAGCCTAAATTAATTGCATTTTGGCAATTTAAAAGATAAACCATTGAGAGATTTGATTTTAAAAATCAAAATGTACTAATCAATGAACTATCGTTTATCATTTTTATTTAATTTGCAATTTGATATTCTCCATTTTAAAATATTTTTAAGCATTTAAAATACTTTAAAAAGAGAGAGGGCTTCATCAATGTGTTATAGCACTTCAACGCATTTTTATTTAATTTAATTTTTCAGTAAAACACATATAATTTATACTTAACACCAAATCCAAGTTTAGCATGAATTACCACACTGAAATATTAAAGTCATTAAAACATTTTCTATCAAAATAAATAAATCTGAAAAGGGGTTTATTGGTTTATGCAAAAGAATCCTCCCAAGCAAACTTAAGTTTTATTATAGGTTCATCGATTGTAATTATTTTATTAAATGCATGACATTTTAACATGGATATCTGGTTCCAGAAACCTTTAAAATACTGCAAATGCCCAAAAAAAAAAAAAAAAATGTATAAGAGATTAAAGTTCAATGTTACAGAATGAAAACAGTGGTGAGATACTGTCCTTGATTTATTTGTTTTAGGTTTTTGTTCATCTCTCCATCATTGAATAGCATTGCATTGTATGCTTTGATAATAAAACTAAGCATTTATGTATAATCTTAAGACATATTATAGGAAATATAGAGTGACGACCCTTACGAAACAAAAATATATATGTGAATATATTGGAAGATATAATGTGATATGAAATAATATATTTTGAGATATGGGACTCAAGTTCTTATATTTTTCAATATTCTGCATTATATGCATGAACCATGTATAGCCATATATTGATACACATAAAATATATATTTAGCAATAAGAGAAACAATACAGTAGCGTACTACATAGCTTTATTGAAACACTCATTCCTTTTTATTAACACATGGGTTTACATACAAAATTAAAATGAGGACTAATTAATAGTTAAAATTAAATGAGGAACAATAGCAATCAAACCAACAAAAGAGCAATAATATGAAAGTGCTGTGATAAGTCTCGGTTAGTCTAACAGTGTATATATATATATATATAATATTATTAGTACAAGTGCATTTTCACATACATTTAGTAGATATTAACAATATTATATTTACTATATATTAATATATACTGTATGCACGCACATGTATAATCATACATATATGGATATATATTACAAAATATATTTGTCAGATTTGGTTACATATGTAACATGCATGTTCCCATATAAATGTTAATATACACACGTGGTCAGAATTGTTGGCACCCTTGGTAAATATGATCAAAGAAGGCTGTGAAAATTAATCTGCATTGTTAATCCTTTTGATCTTTTATTTTAAAAAATCACAAAAATCTAACCTTTCATTGGATAATAAGAATTTTAAATTGGGGGAAATATCATTATGAAATAAATGTTTTTCTCTAATACACATTGGCCACAATTAACGGCACCCTTTTATTCAATACTTTTTGAAACCTCCATTTGTCAGTTTAACAGCTCTAAATGTTCTCCTGTAATGCCTGACGAGGTTAGAGACACCTGACAAGAGATCAGAGACCATTCCTTCATCCAGAATCACTCCAGACCCTTTAGATTCACAGCTTCTTCTCTTCAGGTCACATGTCAATATGATAATGTTTGTCATTTCAGGCAATCACACAGATGATCAGGTGAGCATTACATTTCAAAGAGTGAATAAACCTTGTTTTTCTCTTTTATTCTGTCTGATTGTGCAGCTCTACATTAAAGATGCTCCTGTTTTTAACTGCTGTAGTTTTAGTCAACATCAATTCAAATGCACATGCTGCTTTTATTCTGAGTGCACAAATAAAAACCTTTTTCTGAATGATTTTTCATTTCAGTCAATGTCACATTCAATATTAATGTATGTCTGACAAATGAAGTTTGAGAGGTGTGTATATTTTCATGAACATAAGCTTCATTGCCTACTGAAGAATGTTGATAACACGCTCAATATTATAGAAGTAAACACAATTTTATAACTATTTTATCTCATAAATGTCACCATGTCCTAAACTGCTGAGTGTGATGAGTGTTCACGTGCTGTTTATGATAATCTAATATCTGGCAGGTGTCTGTTATTAATCACATTGTCAAACAATGGCATTACTGTTTGTGAGTTAGTTCTGCCCACAGACTCTTTCGCATAAAAATAAGCTTGTTTGGGTTTATTTCGAGTCCATAACTCCATAATTAGACTTGACGGCATTCAGACAGCAGCAGCGCCACCCTGTGGATCAACGCCGCAACTGACTTTAAACCCTGTATAATATAGGATTTTTAAAATAATATATTAATAAAAATATCTGACTAAGTGAAAATGTTAAAATCTTGCTTTTAAATTTAACAAAAGCTATATCAAAGATAATATATTAATTAATTCTTCAAATATTTTCATATATAATCAAAGGAATTTAAAGAATGTAATATCAATTTTGATATAAAAATGTCAGAGTTAACAAAATGAATCAAATTAAAATATAAATGTATAATGTATTTATTTGTATAATATAAAATAAATTAATTAAAATATAAACTAATAACTAATTCCTTAATTATTCAAAAATTTAATATACAAAGTAATTAAAAAGTGTGTGTAATATCAATATTGATATATAAATTAAAAAGAATAAAATTTGAATATTATTGTATAATTTATGTATTTGTATAATATAAAAAAATAAAAATAAACATAACTAATTCCTTAATTATTCAAATATTTAATATACAAATTAAAGTGTGTGTAATATCAATATTGATATAAAAAGAATAAAATTAAAATATTAATGTATAATGTATGTATTTGTGTAATATAATATAAATTAAAAATAAACTAATAACTAATTCCTTAATTATTCAAATATTTAATATACAAAGTAATTAAAAAGTGTGTGTAATATCAATACTGATATAAAAAGAATAAAATTAAAATATTAATGTATGTATTTGTATTATATAAAATAAATTAAAAATAAATAAACTAATAACTAATTCCTTAATTATTCAAATATTTAATATAAAGTAATTAAAAAGTGTGTGTAATATCAATATTGATATATACATTCTTTAAAAAAGAATACAATTAAAATATTAATGTATAATGTATGTATTTGTATAATATAAAATAAATAAATAAAAATAACTGAATTAATTCTTATATAATTATAAATATAACGCCACAACTGAGGAAAAACACTCGTGTAAAATAACATTTATTTAATTCTCTGTTATTTAAAAATGGAAAGGTTTTCAGTTTTGTGCAGAACTCAGATTTATTATAGAAACCTGAGGCTCCATGAACACTGAATGCTCGCAAGAATAACTCATAAAAACCTGTACAATCATATACAAAGATAGATTTGATCAATAAATAATCCCATCCCTTTCAAACTGACGCTCAGATAAAGAACAACATAAATGCTGTTGTCAAAAGTTTAGTGATGAAAAAGGCAGGTATGTGGTCTTCTAGTTCTTCCTGAACATGAACGAACAGCACAGTATCGTATATTTCTCTCTTGCGTCAGAGGTTTGCGTAGTATCGGTCTCGGCTCTCGTAATCCCTGTGTGCGAACTTGGCGTCTTTCTTGCTGTGTGGGATGCGGCCGAAGGGGGCGTGGTCATGGAAACAGCTGTCAAACACCTCGTCAACCACTTGCTCCGCCTCCTCGCGGCTCACCTTGCGAACGGCGAGGATGGAGCGCAGCGCTCGGCCGCGAACACACGCCTAAAACACAAACACACGTGAACACACATCCAGAAACCATCCACAACACGCAGCCAAATCAACAAACCTGATGGTGCTCTTTCAGGCCGAAGTTAAATCTGGAAATCTCGTTAACGAACGAACAGTCTCCGCTCAGATTGGCGGCTCGGATCTGAAGGGAACAAACACAAACATTTCAGAGTTTTATTTTAGTTAAACTATTTTTAAATATTAGATGTGGTTTTTAAAAAGGTTTTATACTTCTTTAATCTCAGATGCAGTTACTAAAACATTTTTATTTTTTTTTACATTTTAATTTTGGTTATATTATTTAGTTATTCATTTTTTTATTTTAGAAGTGGTTTCTAAACTGTTTTACTTGGGTTACAATATTTTTTTTTACATTTTAGGTGTGGTTTCTAATTTTTTTTTTTTACATTATTCATTAAGATGTGGTTTCTAAAACATTTAGTAGATGCTACTTTTAAATTTATGTGATTTCTAAAACATTTTATTTTGGATTATAGTTTAGATGCGGTATCTAAAATATTTATTTTTTTATTTTAGATGTGGTTTTACATTTCTTTATTTTGATTATATTATTTTTAAATGTTATATGTGGTCTCTAGAATTTTTTATTATAGTTACAGTATTTTTTTTATTTTTCTAAAACATTTTAATTTCTTTTTTAATTTTAGATGTGGTTTCTAAAATGTTTTACTTGGGTTACATTATTAATTAAGATGTGGTTTCTAAAACATTTTGGATGCTATTTTTTATTTTATATGTGATTTCTAAAGCATTTTATTTTTAATCATATTTTTTAATTTTAGATGTGTTTTTTAATTTTTATTATAGTTAAAAAAACTGTTTTTTGTTTTTTAGATGTGTTTTTTAACATTTTTTTTTTTTTTTTTAAAAAAGCATTTATTTTGGTTTGAGTATCTTATATTTTAGATGTAGTTTCTAAAACCAATTATTTTTTTAAATTTTTATTTAATTTGAATTTTGCTCACCTCTGAACAGGCCAGGTGTCTGAAGTTGCTAAACCAGTCGACTCTGGCCCTGCAGTGATCGAAGGCGTGGATGAGTTCGTGGGTCACCACGCGGTTCATGTGAGCCTGCTGATGGATGTTGTTCTGGCATAAGACGATCTGCAGCAGGAAAAACCACACACAGACTCCGTTCAGACGAACATCACGACGAGTTTCGGCTCATGAAGAGGTTTTAGGGGACTCACCTGAGAGGTGGCAGCATCAAACCCGCCGCTGACCGCCCCGTCGCAGTCCTCACAGGAGAAATGTCTGTCTTTATAAACTGTACTGAGAGGAAATCAAATAACAACACGTCAGTGACACGCAGCGCTGGAGGAAGAGTTCACGTGAAAGCCGCTCTTACCAGCCGGAGCTCTTCATGGCACCCAGCAGGAGTTTAGCGTAAGGACCTGAAAGAGACACACACCGCTTCAGTTCATGTGTTAAAACACTGTCTGCAGCGACTGCATACTTTACTGTAATCTGAGGAAGCTTGTTTCCGCCATGCAACAAAAAATAAATAAATAAAGGTAACTGCAACTTATCTCATAATTGTGACTTTTTTCTTAGAATTCTGAGAATTATTAATTAATTATACCTTTTTTATTCTGTTGTAGAAAAAAAACAGCATTGCGAGATTTAAACCAAAAACTCTAGAGAAAAAATTTCTAAATTGTGAGATTAAAATAATAATCGGAATAACCTTTTTATATTTTTAGTTAATTATATTAATTAATTAAATTAATATAATTTTTTTTATTTGGTTAATAAAAAAAATAGAGATATGAACTCCATGAATTCTATTTGTACACATATTTTGTGGCACAAACAAATAAAAACAAACTTGTGAAAATGTAAACTCAGAATTCTGATTAAAAAAAGGCAAAATTGCAAGACAGTCAAAATTGTGAGATTCACAAAAATATCATTTCTAAATAATTACAAATCGTAAAAACCTTTTCTTTTCTTTTTCTTTTTTTGGTGGCAGAGACAAATTCATCAGAATTACGAGAAAAAAAAGTCAAAATTGTGAGATTAAATAATAATAATAATAATAATAATAACTAAAGAAAATCGAAATTACTCTTTTTTTTTTTTTTATTTGGTGGCAGAGAAAAAAAAAAGTAAGAAGTCTTACATATATATATATATATTTTTTTAAGATTGCAAAAAGTCAGAATTGTGAGATAAAAATTCGCAATCACCTTTCCCCTTTCTTTTTCTTTTCATTTTTTTCTTATATTTCGTGGTAGAAACAAGCTTCCACAGTAATGCAGAGATGATCTGTAGCATCACGTGTGTGTACAGTTCTCTACAGAAACACTACTGTACGATAAACTCTAGTAACTCTAATGTAATATCGCAATAGCGGAGAGAAGTCAATAATGCAGGGCGCTTACTAGTGTCCATGGCGAACTGCAGCATGATCTGACACTTGTGTTTAAAGGTGAAGAGACTCTCTCCGATCGAGCCCTGCTGGAACTTGCTGCTGCCGCGCTCGGGGTATAAACCGTAGCCGAAGTCCTCCTCCTTCTGCTGCTTGCTCTCCGCCGCCGCTTTCTGCTCTTCGGGCTCTTTGTTGTCCCGAAGCGGCTCTTTATTAATATATCCTTCTTCTTTTGCCCCGTTTTGAGCCATAGCTCTGAGCTGCTCGCGCTCGCAGAGGTCACGCGGGGCGTCCGTGAGTCACGTGACTGAACGCAGGCGAAGGGTGACAGAGGGATTAAAGTAGTTCAGTTATTGAAACGGGCGCTTTTTTTTACTGAATCTAATTAGTTTATGCGGTATTTATTTTTTAATTGTTTTGCTTTTCGAAATAAGATAATTTTGATCTCGTCAAGGTTGTTTTGTTTTCAAAATAAAAGTCCCCCGTCTGATCGACATAAGCAAGAGACTCTCTCTCTCTCTCTCTCTCTCTCTCTATATATATATATCATATTCTGACGAACATTAAAAACACCAAAAACGGGTAATGAAGAAAATAATTATTTCTAGACTTTTCAGCGCCATTACGTGCGCGCGCAGTGCTTGTCGTGTGCGTGACGTAGTTAGCGCATGCGCGCAGAGGAGTTTATTCTTGTCATGGCGCTGAACACAAACTACTGATCAGAACTCTTCATCATCACTACAGGTATGACACACACACTCCTGATTCTGCTCTTCACTGCTGTTAAAACCGCTCATTTAAACCCGTCTGGATGAGTTTCTCTAAACCTGCGTTTAAGATAGGTTTATAATTAGCAGTTAAATATCTCACATGTGCGTTAGCATGCCAGTAACGTTAACCCATGTTTTTACTAAAAATTTGAGATCAAATAAATTATAAGGTAATTATAAGTATATGTGTGTGTGTGTAGATGAGTCGTTCAGCTCTGTATTTAACTCCTCACAGCTCATAATAAACCTTCTATTAGGGGATGTTCTTTTTGTCGCAGATACAGCGAATGTTCTAGAATTACAGACCGACGATTTCGAGGCGTATTTTTTTTATTTTTTTTTTATATTATTTTGCGGAATCACTTATTAGCGGGCTTTTTCAGAGTCGCATTGTTGTTAGTTTAACTTTTGAAGAGTTACCATGGTAACCGTAGCTTCCGCCAACGTACTGTAGTTACCACTATTGTTTCTACTGTAAAATCATAATTAGCGATAATTGTCATAATAAGCCATCATTGTGTTTGATTATATTACTTAAAAGTAATATAGATATTAAATACAAATAATTAAATCTCTTTTTTTTGGCTAATTTTATCTGTAAAAGAAAACCTGCCTAATAATTCAGCACACCTGAAATAAGGAGTTTTTGACTTTCAGCCTTCATGGACAATTATATATAACTTAGAAATGATTAAATACAAAATCAATAGTAGTCATTAAGATTGATGTGGTTTGGAATTGGTAAAATTTTCTTGGCAAAGAAATATGACCAGAATATCAACTTGCCTAATAATTCTGCACACAGTGTATGTATATATATATTTATTTATTATTTATTTATTTTATTTTTTTGCACCCTCAGATTCCAGATTTTCAAGTAGTTGTGTCTCAGCCAATATAACATTTCTAATTTCAAAAAATGGACCCTTATGACTGGTTTTGTGGTCCAGGGTTACATATATTTTTTATTTGAAGTACCCCTGAGATTTTAAAATAAAGATTTTAATGGTGAAGTATCACATTTGCATATTCATGGTTCTCTGACATTGGCTATGGTCACATGACATGCAGGTAACCAAATAAAATATTTCAGTTTTTCAGTAAGTGTTTTGATTAATTTTAAATTTAATTGTTTTAATTTAACTTTTTTTTTTTTTATTATTATTTACTTAATTATTCGCTTTTCATTAAACTCATAAACCCCTTGCAGTTCCTTCACAAACTCGGTTTGGGAAACCTTGACGTAATATATATTCATGTTGTTAATAACAACAAACTGAATATATTTTCTCACTCTTAATATGTTTATCTCAATATGATACAAGATTATCCTGTTTAAATCAATGTGAAAAAAGTAATCTAAAAGTAATCTGATTATATTACCTAAATTGTGTGATGTAATGGATTACGTTACTAATTAAATTTTTTGTCATGTAATTTGGAATCAGTAACGGATTACAATTTGTAAGTAATCTACCCAGCTCTGTATGCGTGTGTGTATATATATATATACAGTGGGGCAAAAAAGTATTTAGTCAGCCACCAATTGTGCAAGTTCTCCCACTTAAAAAGATGAGAGGCCTGTAATTTTCATCATAGGTATACCTCAACTATGAGAGACAAAATGAGAAAAAAATCCAGAAAATCACATTGTAGGATTTTTAAAGAATTAATTGGTAAATTCCTCGGTAAAATAAGTATTTGGTCACCTACAAACAAGCAAGATTTCTGGCTCTCACAGACCTGTAACTTCTTCTTTAAGAGGCTCCTCTGTCCTCCACTCGTTACCTGTATTAATGGCATCTGTTTGAACTCGTTATCAGTATAAAAGACACCTGTCCACAACCTCAAACAGTCCAACTCCAAACTCCACCATGGCCAAGACCAAAGAGCTGTCAAAGGACACCAGAAACACAATTGTAGACCTGCACCAGGCTGGGAAGACTGAATCTGCAATAGGTAAGCAGCTTGGTGTGAAGAAATCAACTGTGGGAGCAATTATTAGAAAATGGAAGACATACAAGACCACTGATAATCTCCCTCGATCTGGGGCTCCACGCAAGATCTCACCCCGTGGGGTCAAAATGATCACAAGAACTGTGAGCAAAAATCCCAGAACCACACGGGGACCTAGTGAATGACCTGCAGAGAGCTGGGACCAAAGTAACAAAGGCTACCATCAGTAACACACTGCGCCAGGGACTCAAATCCTGCAGTGCCAGGCGTGTCCCCTGCTTAAGCCAGTACATGTCCGGCCCGTCTGAAGTTTGCTAGAGAGCATCTGGATGATCCAGAAGAGGATTGGGAGAATGTCATATGGTCAGATGAAACCAAAATATAACTTTTGGTAAAACTCAAAGAATGCTGAGTTGCATCCAAAGAACAGCATACCTACTGTGAAGCATGGGGGTGGAAACATCATGCTTTGGGGCCGTTTTTCTGCAAAGGGACCAGGACGACTGATCCGTGTAAACGAAAGAATGAATGGGGCCATGTATCGTGAGATTTTGGTGAAAACCTCCTTCCATCAGCAAGGGCATTGAAGATGAAACGTGGCTGGGTCTTTCAGCATGACAATGATCCCAAACACACCGCCCGAGCAATGAAGGAGTGGCTTCGTAAGAAGCATTTCAAGGTCCTGGAGTGGCCGAGCCAGTGTCCAGATCTCAACCCGCTGTTGCCCAGCGACAGCCCCAAAACATTACTGCTCTAGAGGAGATCTGCATGGAGGAATGGGCCAAAATACCAGCAACAGTGTGTGAACACCTTGTGAAGACTTACAGAAAACGTTTGACCTCTGTCATTGCCAACAAAGGGTATATAACAAAGTATTGAGATGAAATTTTGTTATTGACCAAATACTTATTTTCCACCATAATTTGCAAATAAATTCTTTAAAAATCCTACAATGTGATTTTCTGGATTTTTTTTCTCATTTTGTCTCTCATAGTTGAGGTATACCTATGATGAAAATTACAGGCCTCTCTCATCTTTTTAAGTGGGTGACTGACTAAATACTTTTTTGCCCCACTGTATGTATATATATATATATATATATATTCCTAAAGAGAAAGAACAAAGTTCTTGTTTGATTTTGTTGACATATTAAAGGTTTTTCCAGAGGAGATTTTACAGAAAATAAATACATTTTCAAATACAATGTTTGTAGGGAAAATGTTTTTGTATTAATCAGTTTGAATGAAATATGAACAAACCCATAAAATGCATTAAATAAACACTGGTTTTTTTCCCACTAGTCTGAAAGCAAACATGTTATGGAGCGGTGCATGAATAAACAGTTTTTTTATTGTAGTTGTTTTAAATTGGTGAAATCGTGTTTGTTGCAGGGAATCTCTTTCTGTGCGATGTCGTCTAGAAGAGCGCAGTAATGTCGGGGAATAAAGCGGTGGAGCTTCAGATACAGATGCGACAGAACGCAGAAGATCTGCAGAACTTCATGAAGGAGCTGAACAACTGGGAGGAAGAAATCAAGAAGAAAGACCAGCAGCTTCGCACCGGAAACGTCAGCGAACCGCCGGTAAAACTCAGATTCTGACCACTTCAGATTCAGGTGTTTGTTTGCTAACATGTGTTTTATTCCAGAAGACGCTCCCGCCGGTGAGGAACAAAGATTATAAGAAGACGAAGAAGAGTGTGAAGCATCAGACTAACGGTGACGGTCCGAAGGAGCAGAAGGAGGCACAGCGCATAAAATCCTACGATTATCAGGCCTGGGATAAATTTGATGTGGTAATATGATTCTGCGTTCTGATTCGAGCTCTGATGTGCATAAAGATGCAGTGATTTCATCAATGAATGCTGTTTGTTTGCAGGAAAAGACTCTGGAGGCCATGGACACAGAGGAGAGCCCGGCCCACTCCAACGAATCGGACTCTGAAGGGCTTCCGGTGGACAGAGATCTGGCGCTGACCGAGAAAGAGAAGGTCCTGCTCATTCTGTTAATGACAAAAAATGTTGACAAGATGACACTGACGTCATTAAACTCTAATTGCATCAACATACAATACTGTCAATGAAATAAGATGAGACTCAAATGTGTTAAAAAATGTCTTTTCATCAACAAAAAAGAGGAGGAAGAAAATCTGCTTGGGTTGCCATATATCAAGAGTTATCCCCTAATTACAGCTTCTCTTAAAAGGACATATTTTCTACCCTGTGTTTATTTTATTTTCACAATCTGGCAACGGTTCACATACACACATGTGCGTTGATCAATCTTATTCTGCTCAAATGAAAGTGTGTTTCTTCACACAGACATTTGCACTGATTCTGTGAGTCTTAATTCACACAATTTAAGTCCTGAAAAAGGTCTTAAATCAGAGCAGAAATCCTAAATTGGCATGAAATTTTGCATGCATTGCGAAAAAATACGAAGCAAATACAATACAATGAATCTAAACTAGTGCTGTCAATCGATTAATCGCGATTAATCATCTAAACATCCTTAAATCAGGGATCCTTGAGAAATTGAATTGTTAATTGGTTAGAGTTAGGGTTAAATGGAAAAGTTAAGTGAGTTTATGCTTAAAACAAGAAGAGTGGAACACCATGAAAACTTTTCTATATTTTAGTGTTTGTCATTTTTGTAAAGTGAATTAAAAAGTAATGAAGATCGGTTGGAAGTTAGATTTTTGGCGAATCAGTAGTATTACACAGAACATACAGTGGCATCGTGCGAAAGTTTGTGAACCCCTTGCAGAATCTGTGAATAATTTTAACAAAATGCATGTTATTTTGTACTTTTCTGAGTAAGATATTTTAAGTAAAGATGTTTACATGTAGTCCACAAGACAAAAAAAATATTTAAAAATAGCTGAAATTATTAAAATAACCCCCTTCAGAAGTTTGGGAACCGTTGGTTCTTAATACTGTGTGTGGTTTCCTGGATGATCCACGTTTTGTGATGGTTGTTTATGAGTCCCTTGTTTGTTCTTGTTTGTTCAGTTAAACTGAGCACTGTTGTTCAGAAAAATCCTCCATTTCCTGCAGATTATTCAGTTTTCCAGCATCTTTTGCACTTTTTCCAGCAGTGACTGTATGATTTTGAGATCCATCTTTTCAGACTGGGGACAATCGAGGGACTCAAACACTGTTAACTATTAAAAAAAAAAAAGGTTCAAACCTTCACTGATGCTCCAGAAGGAAACACGATGCATTAAGAGCTGGGGGGTGAAAACTTTTGAACATTTGAAGATGTTCAATTTTTTCTTATTTTGTAGAAATATATATATTTTTCCATTTAGTAGTGCCCTTCGGAAGCAACAGAAGTTACTTGCATGTTTCCCGGAAGTGTGAAAAGATGGATCTCAAAATCATACAGTCACTGCTGGAAAGGGTTCAAATATGCAAAAGATGCTGGAAAACTGTTCTTAACTTTTTTTTTTTTTTATATGTAAACATCTTTTATGTAAAATATCTTACTCAGGACAGTATTAAATAAAAAAAAATAACATGCATTTTGTATGATCGCTGTTATCTTAAAATTATTCACAGATTCTGCAAGGGGTTCACAAACTTTTGCATGAAGCCACTGTATCGAGTTATGTTCCCTTCAATTTATTCCTCAAGGCGAGACACTGCAGGTGAATAGGGGGAAAAAATAACTAATAGTTATCGCCTTAGATACCTAGTTGATTGATTACTTTGATAATTGCAAACATTTTTTGTATTGCAAGTTTTCTAAAATGTTAGGTTTAAATATGCAAATGAGGCATTATTTAATGAAATGATATATGCTAATTTGCATACATTTCTAGTACAAAATACTAACCACTGGATGATCTCCGTTTCAAAATTCCTGTATAATTTTTTTGACATATTAGAGTCAAAATCTCATTTTTGTCACTCCATAATTCAGAAAATACTTAGAACAGACAGAAAACAATATATTTTCACAATTTTGGGGAATAAAATATTGTATATAATTAAGCAAATTATATATGAACAAATCCCTCTGTAAAAACCTTCAGGATATAGACAGGAATAAAAATGTATAGTTTGGTGTGTGTTTTTTAATACAAAATTTGTATTGTAATTGAAATCCATCGACACAAATAGATAAAGTGCTATAAAAGATATTTGTTTACATTTATTTAGCAGAGCTTTTATCCAAAGCGACTTACATTGCATTCAAGTTACAGTTTTTTTTTACATTTAATCAGCTCTTAAGAAACACTTAACAGTGTCTTTAGGACACAAAAAAAGCCCAAAATCTCAAACTTGACCGGTGCATGAAAAAATTACCTTCATTAAAACTCTCATGAGGAACTGTAATAAACCAAACATGATCTTGAGTGTTTGTTGATGTTTCAGGGGAACGAGTTGTTCCGGGACGGCCGGTACGACAGCGCCATCGAGTGCTACACCAGAGGAATGGACGCCGATCCGTACAGCCCCGTCCTGCCCACCAACAGAGCGGCCTGCTTCTTCAGACTGAACAAGTACAGCGTCTCCCGTCTTCTTACAGGTGTGTTCTGGTGGATCGGTCCTGATGAGAGTGTTTGTGTGCCGCAGGTTCGCTGTGGCCGAGTCCGACTGTAATTTGGCCATCGCTCTGGACGGGAAATACATCAAAGCGTACATCAGGAGAGCGGCGGCACGCGTGGTGCTCAACAAACACCAGGACGCTCTCGAAGGTCTGAAGCTTTATCAGGAAATCATGGAAGTGAATGAAGTTACTGTCGTGATTGAATATTTATCTAGTTCTGCTCTGATCTGAAATAATCCATCAGCAAAAACGTGCCTGAATTTGTGAGCCAGCTGGATCTTTTCAGTGATTCAGTTGAACTGGTTCACAAATCATTCTAAATGATTCATTTCACACACAACCATAATTCAAAGTGCTTTGCTTTTTTTTTTTTAAAGGACATATTTTCTGCCCTGTGTTTATTTTATCTTCACAATCTGGCAACTGTTCACATATTTATTTATGAAAGTCAAAAGTTTCGAATAATTAAACATTTTGAAAAGTGTCCTCTGCCCAACAAGGCTGCATTCATTTGATCAAAAATACAGTAAAAACAGTTAAATATTATTACATTTAAAACAACTGTTTTCTATGTGAATATATTGTAAAATGTAATTTATTGCTGTGATCAAATCTGAATTTTCAGCATCATTGTCTTGTTTTAATTAAATGTATTCTAATTATTTAGTTTTAACTTATTTAATTTGAATTCTATTTAATTATTTTATTTTGTAATCAAAAATACAGTAAAAGCAGCAATATTGTGAAATATTATTACAATATAAAATAACAGTTGTACATGAATATATAGTAAAATTAAATGTATTGCTGTAATCAAATGTAAATTTTCAGCAGATAATACTCCAGTTTTATTTTAGGTTATTCTAATTATTTTATTTTAACTTATTACATTTTTATGTTATTTTTATTATGTAGTCACCCTATCTTTTTTTTTTGTGTGTGTGTGTGTTATCAAAAATATAATAAAAACTGTTGCACAAAAATATTAAGCAGCAGTTTTCAAATAAATGCAGCATAAAACATACATAAAGGAAATTTACACTACTAGTCAATTTGGAATAATTAAGATTTTTTTAAGCATGTTTTAAATCAAAAAAGAAAAAAATTAAATTATCACGCATTTCAACAGATGCACAAGAAATAAAAATAACAATAAAAATCCAGTCTGAATCATAAACGCAGTTCACATCTCGTCTCTGTTCATTGGTCCAGATTATGAAGTGGTTCTCAAACTGGATCCTGGAAACTCGGAGGCCCAGAATGAGATCCAGAAGCTGCAGCAGGTCTGTAGCTGATCCGGTTTGACAGACGCGTGTGCTGTGAGATCTGTCAGTGACCGATGCCTCGTTCCAGGTGCTGGGCTCGAGCGGAGGAACGGCGGAGAAGAGCGAGAGCGATGCAGAGCAGACTACAGCGGATCCCTTACAGCAGCAGCGGCTGCAGGAACAGCAGAGGAAACAGGAAGCAGTCGTGCAGAAGGACAGAGTGAGAAGCCTCTCTTCTTCTTCTTCTTCTTCGTGTGATTGAGCTGATCTGAACGCTGACGCCGTTTCTGTGCGCTTCAGGGAAATGCTTACTTTAAAGAAGGCAAGTACGAGGCGGCGGTGGAGTGTTACTCCAGAGGAATGGAGGCGGATGGGACGAACGCGCTGCTGCCCGCTAACAGAGCCATGGCCTACCTCAAACTCCACAGGTGACATCCCTCAGAAGTGCGCTCGCTGTCTAGTGCAGTGTCGGGGGTAATGCATTACAAGTAACGCGAGTTACATAACCACATTACTTTTTTCAAGCCACTAGTAAAGTTCCGCATTACTTTTTAATTCAGAAGGAAATATCACTTTCTAAACGCATTACTTTCCAAAAAATGCAATTAGTTGCATTTTTAGGAAGTAACGTAATATTGTAATGCATTACTTTTAAAGTAACTTTCCCCAACGCTGGTCTAGTGTGAGTTAGTTCTGTGTGTGAGGGTGCGGTTTGTGTTTGTGCAGGTTCAGCGAGGCGGAGCAGGACTGCAGCGCGGCCCTCGCTCTCGACGCCACCTACGCCAAAGCCTTCGCCAGACGAGCCACGGCCAGAGCCGCTCTAGGCAGGATCAGAGAGGCCAAAGAAGGTCCGTCATCCATCGCTTCGCTCGCTTTCGCAGCCTAGTCCACGTTTCTGAAGAGCTCACATGTGTTTGTGTTTGTTTGCAGATTTTGAGCAGGTTCTGAAGCTGGAGCCGGGAAACAAACAGGCCACGAGTGAGATCGAGAAACTCTCAGCGGTACGTGTGACCATGAGTGTGTTGTTATTGTGCCCGTCAGATCTCAGGATGATTCGGGGACAAAAATCTGATTGCAGTTTTCTGATAAAAATTATTGTGATTATTTATTTATATATATATATATATATATATTAAAAAATTATTATTGTTTTTTTTTAAATGCTTAATAACAATTTGACCAAAATATTGTCATTTATATTTATCAATATGGCTATACTATTATTATTAATATTATTAATATTATTATATAAAAATATTAAAATGACTAATTAAAACCAAAATAAGAAATATTACTATTAATAGATAATTCACTTGATAAAAATCAAGATACTTGATTTAATAAAAATGTGTAAATTTTTTCATTATAGCTGTAAAATTGTGTTTTTAATAAGTGCACAACATTTTGGGGAAAAACTCTAATCTCAGCTTTTAGAGAAAAAAAAAATAGCTGTGCTGCACTATTGTAATATTTCACTAAAATACAAAATAGTATTTAAAACAAAAATCAAAATGATTAATTTATTCATGAATATAAAATAATTATTATTAATAATAGCAAATATAAAATGACTAAATAAAAAAAAAAATTATAATAATTTTATTTTATTCCAGTATTTTGCACAAATAAAAAAATCTAGTATTTAAAAAAAATTATTATTTACATTACAACAGTAAAATTATGAAGCTAATATTTTTGACTTCTACTAATTTTTATACCATCGAGGTTTTATTTTGGTTGAAACTCACAGGGAGCCTTCTCTTTTGTTGCAAAACTAAAAGCAAATAAAAATAACCTTCTTTAACTCTCAATATGTATGAGAGCAAACCAAAAAGCATCAGACCTTATTGATGTTCGTATTAAACCACATTTAGATCATTTAAATATGAACTTGTATTTAACTATTCACTAAATGAAAATATACACGTTATAATTAGTGACTCAAACTCTGAGTGCATGCAGATAGTGGTGTTTGTTTACTGTTGTTGGTTTTGATGAATCACAGTGCGATCTGTTCACCTGTGTATCTGTTCATCAGGAGATGAGGAGCAGCGGTCTTCTGGCTCCAGAGGAGAACAAACAGAGAAGCATCCAGCCCATCAACAAACCTGAACATCTCAGATCCACCGTGAGAGCCAGTCTAAATATGAAGGTCGTTGTAGTTTATGTTAAGTGTCAACACATCATGTGTGTTTGTGTCGTCTCAGAAACCCTTGAGGAGGATTGACATACAGGAGGTGGGTGGAGAGATCTCATCGTCCACGTCTGCCGTCACGTCTTCACCGCATCACAAGATCCAGAAGATAGAGGAGAGCGTCTCAGACGCTCCTCTGTCCAGGTGAGAAGACGATGTGATCCGATCCTCACGATCTCCTGGTGCTGCAGTGAGTCTCTGAGGCCTGTCGGGCCGGGCTAATAGCCCAAAATCACAATGCGTTTCCACAGTCGGGCCAGAAGCTCCGCAGCGCTTCGCTAAAACCAGCTCCTCTGGAACAACCTCACGCAACCTCATCATTTCACCAACAAAGAGACGTTACCAGAAAACTAAACAAACATGATAAAACCGGCCATTTGTTTGCGTGCTTTGTTAAAGATTTCAATCCAAAAGCATCAATGTTTACAATAATGGCCCGGTTTCACAGACAGGGCTTAGACTAAGCCAGGATTAGCACATTTGAGTAATTTTTATAAACTTGCCTTAGAAAAAACGTTACTGGTGTGCATTTTGAGACTAAATAAAGACACTGATATATTTTAAGATCAGTCAGAGCAAGTTTATTTCAGTTGAAACAGCTCAGACTTAGATTTCAGTCTGGGATTAGGTTTAAGCCTTGTCTGTGAAACCAGGGGAATAAGTGATACATTGATCATAATGAATTAATTTATCAGGATTGAAAATTAGTCTCACAGAAATAAAGCGGAATGAACCGTTATTCCACAAAAGAAAGAGGACACGTGACTTATTCAGTCGAGTCTGTTTTTGTTTATTTGTAGTCACAGTTTAAATCACATTTAGAAAGAATGATCATTACACACTAGCACGCCTGCTTTTGTCCCGACAGTGGAAACACGGCTAATGTCTTGTGTTTCAGGGCCCCTGAAGATTCATCCCCAGATGCTGAGTCGATTCCTCCTCCACCCAGCAGCAGTTTTCAGCTGGAGGCCGACCTCAGGAAGATCAGCCGTCAGCCACAATCCACTTACAGATATCTGAAGGTAGCGTCAGTGCCGCTCACGGTCTCCACGTGTCTTCTATCTGTGCTTCTCATCTCAACATTTAATTAACATTGCAGCAAATCAGTCCAGACGCTTATCTGAAGATCTTCCAGAACTCTCTGGAGCCTGATGTTCTCAACCATATCCTCAAGACCTTCCACAGCTGCTTTCAGTGAGTCCTCAGTGATGATGATGATGATATACATGTAAACTGTTGATGGTGATGAACCAAGAATGATAACTTTTAAAGGGATAGTTCACCCAAAAATAGAAATGTGATGTTTATCTGCTTACCCCCAGGACATCTGAGATGTAGGTGACTTTGTTTCTTCAGCAAAACACAAACGAAGATTTTTAACTCAAACTGTTGCAGTCTGTCAGTCATATAATGGAAGTCAATGGGACTCACGGCTTTGAGAGACAAAAAAACATACACAGACAAAACCAAATTTAACCCCGCGGCTCGTGACGATACATTGAGGTCTAAAGACACGAAACGATCGGTCTGTCCCTGTAACGAATAACTATTAAAGTTACTATAACCATAAGTAACAATAACTATAGCAGTGTTATTCTCAACTAAAACGATAATATAACGAAAATATAAATATTTAATAAATAAATATTAGTGAAAATTAGAAATGTTACATTTCAAATAACTGAAGTGGAAGATGTAGTTAAATTACTAATATATATATATATATAAAATTACTTCAAATGAAAACTGAAAATCTAACAATTAAAACTCATTCTAAATAGAGAGTTTATAAATAATACTAAAATACCACTGAACTGTAACAATATGGATAACTACAACAATAACAATGAATATAACGATAACTGTAACTATAATGATAACTATAACAATAAATGCAACTATAACTAAAATAACTAATGTAACTATAAGAACTGATGATGAATATAACCATAACTGTAATGTAACTAAAACAATAACTGCAACTACAACAGTGGGAACTGTAACAGTATTTATAACTGCAACTATAACAGTAACAGTATCTATAATAATAATGACTACAGTGCTAACTGTAACGATAATGTTCTGTTTATTGTCAATGTTTTCATGATTTACAGTTATAGTTATTATCACTGGTGTGCCATCACTTCAACATGATGATGTCATTTCCTGTTTCCTGTGACGATCATGTGTGATTTCAGACATGAAGATGCGTCTCTTCTGCTGGCCGTCCTGAGGAGCCTGGCGAGCGTGAGGAGATTTGATATGGCCGTCATGTTCATGTCATCCGCCGAGAAGAAAAGTACACACACACACACACACACACACACACACACACACACACACACACAAACGCTGGGCACACAGCGGCGAATATACACAAACTCTTTTCTTTCTGTCAGTGTTACAGGAGCTGTTTGACTGGATTCACAGCACCGATCTGGGAGACGCATCTGTTCAAGACTTACAGAAGAAATACGGCCTTTGACCTCCACAGAAATCTCTTCGGTTTAGATTTATACAATCATTCTGACACTGGACTGAAAACTGGATCTCAGCCATCAGTATGAGGGGAAACTGAACCAGAAGCAAAACAGCTTCGGTGTGAATGAATCAGATGCTCTGATACCTCAGAATGGACGCTTGGTGCCTTTAAACTCTGCATGTGTTTGGAGTGTGTCACAGAATTTCAGATGATATTATTGTGAGTCTATCTAAAACGTTCGCTTTCGGTTCATGTGTCTCTGTGTATTAAAGTCAACATGAAATCCAAACAGACTCCTGACTCATTCCTGCTCATATTGTGAACGATTCATTCAGTGCACAGATGTGACCCCGGACCACAAAACCAGTTAATTTTTTGAAATTGAGATTTATACATCGACTGAAAGCTGAGTAAATCGGCTTTCCATTGATGATCCATTGAATACTCTTTGCCTCCCGCTGCCAGCAGCTTACATTCCAGAGACGGGAAAACACAGCTGTCTACATTCAAACAGACGGGAAAGAAAATGCCTCTCGTGGATTCTACTTGCGGTTCTTGAAACAAAGTTACTTGCTGGACCTCCAAAACAGGTGGAACACACAGCAGATGGTCATCACGGACCCCCTCAGCATACAGCCGGTGAGTCCTATGAATCTAGTGAATCTCAACAGTTTATACAAAGTGTAGAAGAACAAGCTGATCGACAGACTAATCGATGGCACAAACAGGGAGCGAGACCCAAAGGCACTCGAGACATCAGATTGTCACGAGTATCTCGTATTGCTGCGGTAGCATCCTCTACCCCAGATACGGCTATGACAAGACTTGTAAACACTGGCATTCTACAACCCCCTATACATCTTGAGAACCGATTTGAAGCATTAATGAATGTGGGTGAGGAATCCCCAAATGTGATTGAACATAGATCGAATCAGCCAGCAGCTAACGTCGCTACTAACAGGCGCTCGAGGTCGAGCAGACAGCGGCACTCAGCTCAGAGCGCAGCCGAGCCCAGGACTCTGATAGTGGGTGAAGAAAGAGCAGTCAGAACTGCTTAAGAAGGATTTCAGTGAACTCTTTGAAGTTCAGTCGTTCATCAGTGCACCACTCCCAGCAAGAGGAACTAACATGTTTTCACGGCTGCTTGGGCTGAATGCATGGCTACAAAGAACCTGCAGTACAAAAGGAGTCAACTTCAATCTTTTCTGGGGCCATAGACAGCTGTTTAAACTGGATGGCCTCCACACAAACAATCTTGGTGCAAGAGTGCTAAAGGACCATATCTATTTCTCCCTCCGTGTGCCAATCCATTTAACCTGAATGGCACACACCTGGACAGAATATGAGTGACCACAGAATTTCACATCAGCTTCAGAGTCATCATGTGGTTGACACATCCCACAAGGACACTGATAACGCCACGCAGCCACAACAAGCACTGCTCTTGGAAACTATCCCGGCTGAGCCCTTCCCACACAGCTCATCACAGACAGACTGTGACGTACTACAACAGCTCCAAGACTCAGCACCCAAGGACGACTTTCTGGAAAACAGCCAGGGAAGCCAGGACAACATATCACAGCCACCGGAAACACCAGAGCCAGAGCCCATCTCACCAGACACACTATCCCTCTCTCCAGAATCTCCACTTCTAAGCTTCTCACAGAAAATGGAGGAACTGGTGTATGCTGGGACCAAACTCGTTCGCTGCAAGCCCCCAGATATCAACTAAAAAACGGCGGGCCCCACAACCACCAAAGACAGCAGGCCCAGCTCTCCCTCCTCCTCCTGTGAGAGCTCTCCGACCGCTGCCACAACGCCAGGCCCAAACCCTCCTCCATCAGCTGTAGGTGAACCAAAACAACTGATAACAGCTCTCAGTGATATGTGTCGGGTCCCCGCTATATTAGCAGCAACACTCACAAATGTTCACAGAACAAGCGGGAACTCAGTGTGCCTGTAGCCTTCTATATTTCTGTTTTATCACGTGATAGAAAGTCTAAGGCCTTCTCAAGCCGTACGGCTGACCCATCTAATCTGCGGCCTTTAATGCGTCAATCTAAGATTGCTGTAGAGACAACATGTAACTCCATCAAGTTAGCATTTTTAAACATTCGCTCACTAAAAAATAAATCATTTCTGATCAATGATTTTATAACCACAAACAACCTGGATTTTATGTTTCTAAATGAAACATGGCTTGAAGACAGCTGCAGTGCAACAGTCCTCAATGAAACAGCCCCTCCTAACTTTAACTTTACAAGTGTCTGCAGGACTGTTAGGAGAGGTGGAGGTGTAGCTGCTCTATTTAAAGATGTTTATCAATGCAAGCAAGTGTCATTTGGTCAGTATTTGTCTTTTGAATATCTAGGTATTGTGCTGAAAGGTGCTCCACGCATTCTGTTTATCATTATTTACAGGCCTCCAAAATACTCTCCAGCCTTTGTTGAAGAGTTCACAGAACTGTTATCAATGATTTCCTCAGAGTTTGACTGTTTTACTATTGCAGGGGATTTTAATATTCACATAGATAATGCAGAAATCAAAACTGCAAAAGAAATTATAACTGTTTTAAACACTTTTGACCTGATTCAGCATGAGCATGGACCCACACACATCAGTAGAGGTCTAAACATTTCATCCATTTTTATTAAGGATGTAGCACTGATCTGATCACTTCTGTATTTTCTTTAATATATTGATCTCTGTTACCACTGAATCTAAATCTGTCTCTGTCAGAAAGAGACACTAGTGCGCTATTTATGAAGGCTATATCTTTAACACCAAGCATTTCTGCAGACTCTGTTGATCTTCTCCTGGATGAAATAAACATTGGATGTGCCAGAACTTTCTTCAGTTAAATAAGGAGAAAACTGAAGTCATTGCATTTGGAAACAAAGATGAAGTTCTCAAGGTGAATGCATACCTTGACTCTAGGGGTCAATCAACTAAAAACCAAGTCAGAAATCTTGGGGTGTTTCTGGAGACAGACCTTAGTTTTAGTAGTCATGTCAAAGCAGTAACTAAATCAGCATACTATCATCTCAAAAACATTGCAAGAATTAGATGCTTTATTTACAGTCAAGACTTGGAGAAACTTGTTCATGCCTTTATCACCAGCAGGTGGATTATTGTAATAGTCTTCCAAAGAAGACCATTAGACAGCTGCAGCTCATCCAGAACGCTGCTGCCAGGATTCTGACTAGAACCAGAAAATCTGAGCATATCACACCAGTCCTCAGGTCCTTACACTGGCTTCCAGTTACATTTAGGATTGATTTTAAAGTACTTTTACTCGTTTATAAATCTCTAAATGGCCTACGACCTAAATACATTGGAGATATGCTCACTGAATATAAACCTAACAGAGCACTCAGATCATTAGGATCGAGTCAGTTAGAAATACCAAGGGTTCACACAAAACAAGGGGAGTCCGCTTTGAGCTATTATGCCGCCCGCAGTTGGAAGCAGCTTCCAGAAGAGATCAGATGTGCTAAAACATTAGCCACTTTTAAATCCAGACTCAAAAGTCATCTGTTTAGCTGTGCATTTGTTGAATGAGCGCTGTGCTACGTCCCAACTGATTGCACTGTATTTTGTATAATCATTTTCTATTCTTAACTATTTTAAATTCATTTTTATATCATTTCCTTGTTTTTATTATTATAATTATTATTTTAATTCCTTGTTTTTATTGTTGTGATTATTTTTTTAATGACTATTTCACGTCCTTTTATGTAAAGCACTTTGAATTACCACTGTGTATGAAATGTGCTATATAAATAAACTTGCCTTGCCTTGATGTATGGTTTGTTAGGATTGGACAATATTTGGCTCCAACTATTTGAAAATCTGGAATCTGAAAGTGCAAAAAAAAAAAACCGCCTTTAAAGTTGTCCAAATGAAGTTCTTAGCAATGTATATTCCTAATCAAAAGTTTAGTTTTGATATATTTACGGTAGGAAATTTACAAAATATCTTCATGGAACATGATCTTTACTTAATATCCTAATGATTTTTGGCATAAAAGAAAAATGGACCATTTTGACCCAAACAATGTATTGTTGGCTATTGCTGCAGATATAGCTGTGCTGCTTATGACTGCTTTTGTGCTCCAGGGACACATATGAAAACATCTTTCATCCAAATGTAATAACTTACTTCAGACTCCATTCTGACATAAAAATCACAATCCATCCAAAGTTTTCCTTATTAAAGGGGTCATGATGACATGGATTTTTTTTTTTTAGAATTTGAATATGTTCCTTGAGGTTTACTGATAATGTTAACGTTATTAATGTAGAAAAACCTCATTCTGAACCTCTATTTAAAACGTGCTGTTTTAAGGGGCGGGTCCTTTAAGGCTAACGACGGACAGAAAGTGAATGCACATCTGTTTACTGTATCCAGTGTAGACAAGATAGCGGCAGTGATTCTCATTTCTATTTGCTTTTGACGCGTCGCGACGCTCGCGTTTAACATGATCAAGTGTCAGCCGTTAGCGGCTGAACGAACGCCAGTGGGCGGGGCCTATGGTGAGAAGATTACTATTCGTTAAGAGGCGGGTGACGTCATATTGCCCCTCAGATCCAAACGAGCCGTTTTTTGGAGCTTGAATAAATAAACGCTTTGTTTATAATGAGGACGTTTTAAGCTATGAAACTTGCAGAATGTTTTACAAAGACCTCTTATATGCCCAAAAATCAAGACAAATTTGATTTCGTATGTCATGACCCCTTTAAATGTATAATTTATCTCTAAAATATGTACACTTTCAACTATATTAAGTCACCTATTGCTATATGCAATACAGAGCGTAATACAGTGATAAACAGTGGAAAATTAAGCAGTTCAGTGTTGGTTCAGTTATGATTCAAAAAGTTCAAAATTTGTCAGCTATGAAGTTGATTCATTACACTCATATTTGACAAAAAGGAAAGAAAAAACTTTCATTGGTTCTGAATTATTGAAATAAAACTCCCTCCAAAACAAGTATATACGCCAAGACGCTTCAGTGGCTCAAAGGTCTGAGCGACGTTCCATCATGCATATAATGCGCTTTTGAATTTTGTTTCTTACAGCTAAGCTCTCAAGACTGTGGCTCTGAGAAATGCAGGTCTGAGAGATGATCTTCATCTTTTTAACAATCACACTATCATGGACACCACACAAAGGTCACATGATTCCATTTATTCTGCACACAGTTTACATATTTACAGACTGAATGTGCGAAATTTGTGTTTAAACAGGAACCTTGAACCCAGAGATTGATTTGGCCAAACATCAGTCACATTACTGGGACAGAGAAGAAAATAATCAATGCTTACAAGAAGTCATTTATATTTCAGAAGGTTTGATGGCATCAATATCATCATTAGAATGAGATCTGCAGACAGAGGAAGAAGACGATGAGACTGCAGGAGGATTTTGGCCCAAAACCGGTCACATGTCCTTGTGAAACTCAAATAATTCAGGCCAACGCAACAAACGTCAGATCTACAGAAACGGACGTTTCATTTCCATAAAGCTTCTCTTTTGGCAGTACAATTCAGTACAAAACGGTCATGTACAGAAATATTATTCTGCTAGTAAAAAAAATCTACACGTCTTACCCATACATCTCCACATACATTCAAAGCGGCTGATAAATAATCTGGCTGAACTTCAAGACGTCATTAGTCAGAAGTGTCTGTGAGGAACAATAGTTAATCGAATCAATATTTGGTCCAAGATCCAGCCAATCGTGTGGGAATATTTACAGATGTTTTCTGTCTGAGCAGTAAAAGTACAATATGACTGCAAATATATATGAATCGTTCCAGGATGTTGGACTATGAAGGCAGAACTCGATGGCACTAGACTACATACTGCTCTGATGTTCTCACAGGAACCTACGGAGAACGCTGCAGCAACGTTCACATCTCTACAAAAAGCGAACTTCCTCTCGCATCTCGTCACGCCTGTTCCTCCGCATCCGATCCGGTTCCGTTATCGGACGGGTCCAAGAGTTCTTGACGACGGCGCATTATGGCGGCAAACTGAGCACGCTCCATGGCGTCCTGTAAAAGGTCAGAGGTGACAGAGGTGAGAGAGGGGTCAGTGGTTGCTCCCCTCGTCGAAGGACTCCACGCCAGAATCGCTCGCCGCCGCTGCCACCGCCAGCTTCTCCTGCCGCCTCCTCATGACCTCCTGCAGCTCCGAGGCAGAGCTCCTCTACAGACACAGACAGAACAGCGGTGAGACACTCAGAAACACCTCACAAGGGCTGGGGATTGAGACAAATATCACGATTTGATTTGAATTCGATTCACAAGCTTGCAATTCCATTCAGTTACGATCAATATTGATTCCTTTGGATATATAAGCAATCAGGTACAGTACGTTAATTTTTTTTTAAATCTCTCAACTAATGCTGTAAACACTCTATTATAAATACTATATAATAAAAATGTATTATATTTTTATTTATATAATTATGTTTCTACTCAATTTTTTTTTCTAAATATAAACATTTATATAGTGGATGTCAAAACTTTTTATTTATTAGATATTACTAGTGCTGTCAAACGATTAATTGCGATTAAAACCTCCAAAATAAAAGTTTGTTTACATAATATGTGTGTGTGCACTGTGTATATTTATTATGTATACTGTATATAAATACACACACATACAGCATATATTTTGAAAATATTTACATGCATATATTTTAATTCATATAATTTATATTATATATAAATATATTTAATATATAAGCGTAACATTTTTCTTAAATATATACATGCATGTGTGTGTATTTATATATACACACATCATAAATATACACAGCACACACACATATACTATGTAAACAAAAACTTTTATTTTTTTATAATAAATAAAAAGAAAACAAGTAGATAGAATAGACAAAGAATAGAGAATGCTATTGTTAGAGGCTCTTTTTTCTTTTAAATAAAACGAGAAGTTAGAATAGAAAATATATATATATATATTTTAAATACTGTCAATTAATATTAAAGGAAAGCTTAAGTAAAAATATAATGAATATGTAATATAGTGCATATATTTAGCAAAATGTTATTTATTCTAGCTGACTATCGAGTTTATGGTCATTGAATATATTTCAGAGGTAAATGTGACATTATTGATCACAAGCTGATTTATTGACACCTTTCTGTATTTAAAACACTGATTACATGAGACGTGATTAATTTCTGTAAGTTGTTCAGTTTCTTCTGATGTTCATTCATGTTTATTTGCTGCTGTAACTATTAGTAAAGAGGAAGGGATGATCGGTTCACTACAGCGGTCTGTCACCACATTAAAAAGCATCAAAACAGTATTTATTGTTTGAATTTCATGAAAAATTTAAAACTGAGACTTTGTTTCCAATCAATTGTAACTATTTATTGGATGGGATGTGTTAATGAAATATTGTTTCATTAAGTTTTGTTAGATCAGTTCTTGGAATTTAAGAATCAATATCGGTTCTTCAAAATGAGAATCGATTAAAATCGAGAAATCTGTATTTCCAACCCAGCCCTACATCTCACAAAATGCTCATTTAAACAAGCTGCGTGAAGCTCAATACCTCAAAACACCTGCGGCGTGATGGAGAGACAGAGAGAGGAAGAGCAGAAACGAGTGAATGAGAATGAAGGGTCTTCATCAGATGCTCTAAACTAACAATGATGGACGTGTAAAGGGGCGCTTGAGGGATTCTGGGAAATCATCTATTCTCTAACTATGACTGGAAACAGGAGACAGAAGCCACTAAACAACAAGTGCATCTATTACAATGTCCACTCGCTCTGATTTCAAACAGATTCAATGAAACGCAGATCATCAGTCATGTGCAAACAAAATAAATTGTGCTGTTGAAATATTAATATGAGCTGGAGGAACAAACGACACCAGCTAGTTGTGGCATAAATGTGTGGCAAGTTGCTAAATATTTTTGCATTATGCATTGTTATGTTTAATGGTTCAAACTAAATATTTACTGATAAGAGCAGGAGTAACATCTAGAATAAAACAGCAGATTGACTGCTATTGTCATGTTTACCTGTCAGACTTCAGTCGCTGTGCATCATAAGATCAATCGAAATAAACCAATGCCATTTCTTATGTTTATTTTTTTAATATTGGGAGGGTTTAAAAGACAATTGATATTGAGTAATATTGATTTAACTGCACTGACGCTATCAGATGAGAACAAAAATTTAACTGAATATTGACACTATTATTAGTAGTACAGAGTTAGTTATGAAATAGCCAAGTGTGGACTTTATATTCCAATTTAAAGGGACGGTTCACCCAAAAATGTAAATTCTGTCACTCAAGTTGTTTCAAACCTGAATTTCTTTCTTCTTTTAAACACAAAAGAAAATATTTTGAAGGATGTTGGGAATCAAACCGTTTTTGTTACGTGTCCATCAACTCGTTGCATACCAACATTCTTCAAAATATATTCTTTAAGAAAGAAACTCATACAGGTTTGTAAACTATCCCTTTAAGTAGGAACTGGTTAATGATGTGTTAACTAAACTGCTGTTAACTAAACAGAGCAAAGCCGCCTCGCTATGATACTAAAGTACCTTCAGAGGAACGTGGATTACATGTGAAGATCATGGGAGGGTCAGAAGAAAACCTGCAGACAGCAAAAACACCACAGAAAAACCAAAGCGACACTTGCCAGAGTTGAGCAACTTATCAGCAGATTAACTAACCAGACTCGAGATTCGATTCAGGGAATACTGTTATGCTATTACTTTCTGGATGGATCCAGAATCGTACGGTCAGTGTGATGTGATCCGGTCAGAGACATTTAGATTATGACAGAAGAGTTGAAAGAGGAATGAAGAGAGAAATAAGGAAAGATCTGTGAGGAGAAGCGGAGGAAGTCGACTCACCTCGAGAGCAGCTTTCTGGACGGTGATCTGGCTGTAGACCCGAGCGCCGTCATCAGGACAGACGGTCTTCAGCTCGTCTTTGTTCAGAGAGAAAAGCTGAGCGCCGGTCAACACACCCAGGCTGTTGATAGTCCTGCAGACCAAACCACAACAGCTCAACCCATCAGCCTTAAAGGGTTAGTTCCCCCAAAAATGAAAATTAGCCTGTTTTACTCACCCTCGAGGCATCCTAGGTGTATATGACTTTCTTCTTTCTGACGAATCCAATCAGAGTTATATTAAAAACTGCCCTGGCACTTCTAAGCTCTATCATTGCAGTCAGCAGGTGTTTCTGTTCAACAGTCCAAAACACGTCAAATAAAGCGCATGCATCCATAATAAAACGTGCCTCGCAAAGGTGAGTCGTTTTTGCGGATGACATAGGATGTAATTTTTAATATACCATACTGACCTGAATAGAAGACGATGTTTTTTTCTTGGAAATAAATCTGAAAAAAACACGGTCGTCTTATATTCAGATCACGAGTGAAAAAAACACAAAAGCTTACAGCGGCACGAGTCGTGACTGTCATGTTAGCCCGATGGGACCAAACGTCCTCTGTACGATATTTTAAAACATAATTCAGTACCTAGATTTGAAGACTACAATAAGATTTCACTTCTACTGTTAAGACAATTATGGTAGGCTACTATGAGATGGATAGACTAAATGTTATATAATTCAGATGGGCTACCTGTTATTTTTATGGTATATCAAAAATGTCATTGTTGGTACATTTTACCAATATTTACTAACATAGGAAAATGAAATGAACCAGTATTTACTAAAATGCAATAAGAAAATAATTTAAGAAAAAATGTGTCTTACAGGAAAAAAAAAAAAAAAAAAAAAACAAGATTTGGTTTTCAAAAGCCTTTTTCCAAAAGGTACATCTGGAAAAAGGGAGGTCGTCTTATAATCAGGGTCGACTTATATTCAGGTCAATACAGTAACTCTGATTGGATTCGTCTGAAAGAAGAAAGTCATATACACCTAGGATGGCTTTAGGGTGAGTAAAACAGGCTAATTTTCATTTTTAGGTGAACTAATCCTTTAATCACTCATGATACAGAGCAGATGAACAAGTCACTCACACTTCGCTGAAGCCTTTGAGCTGCAGCCAGGCCTTGACCTCGTCCGGCATGGAGTCGTACGTGATGTTGATCGCCGGCAGGCTGGAGGAGCGAGACGGAGCCTGGAACTTCTTCTGAGCGCTGCGGCCCAGAGTCAGTCTGTGCATCAGCTCGTCCTGAACCTCCTCCATGTTGGACTTCCGGCCTGAGAAACACACGGAGAATGCTGCAGGTGTGTGTGTGTATGTGCATGTCATTTACACTGAGATACTATTAAATTTTTTATTAAAGGGGTCATGAACTGCCTTTGTTTATTTTGTACTGTTCTCTTCAAGTCCACTTATAATGTTATCAACGTAATTTAAAAGTAATAGGCTATTTTCTGTCCTGTTTTTAACCCGCCTCATCAGAACGCTCTGTTTGAATAGGCATGACGGATTGTGGACTCGGAAGTAAACACCCACTGCTGTGATTGGCTAATAGTTGTGTATGAATCGGTGGGCGGGGCTAAACAGGCAGTGATATAGAAGCAGGTGTTGATGTTCTTCTGTGGAGGCGGTGCTTATCCACACTATTACATCATAGAGTAGAACATTCCAAAAGCTGTCGTTTTGGCAGACTGCCTTCAATAGAAGCTTTTTTTAGACTAAAGCCCCCGTTCACACCAAGAACGATAAATATAAAGATAACTATAAAGAAAGCGATATTAGTGTCCACACCAGCGAATGATATCATCTGTTTATTCTAAGCGCACGCTCATCTGCCGCTTTAAATTTTCAAGCTTGTGACAGCAGGATTGATTACGATTGGCTGTCAATATTTTTTATCGTTCATCAGCTGGAAAAAATCGTTCTGAAAGTGATTCCAACGATATAGTTTCTCTGTGCCTTTCTTGTTATAGTTGTGGTGTGGACTCAATTTTTAGAACTATATCTTTATCGTTATCTTTATAGTTATCATCCTTGATGTAAACGGGCCTTAATGACAAAGTTTTGAGTTCTGAAACTTACAGGATGTTTTTATAGTACAATGACCTCTATATGTCAAGGGAATTTTGGTTTCTCAGTTCATGACCCCTTTAACGTTTTGAATCGATTTGCCAAGCATGGCTTATTTTTCAGAAAATGTGCAGAATGTCTGAGTGTGTGTGTGTGTGTGTGTGTGTGTGTGTGCGTACGGCTGGCGGGCGCGGGTCTCTCTCTCTGATGTTCTCTCATGGTCACGCCGTCGCTCTCGCTGCTGCTGCTGTTGTGTTGTTGGCCGTCAGCCGGTGGTGTGTCCTGATGTTGGGCGGATGCGGGCAGCAGTGGGGGGGTGGGGATCTGCAGCGGGGCGGGAGGGGGCGGGGCCATCGGGGTGGGTGGGGCTTCCGTCACCGCCGGTTTGGGCACATAATCTGCGCGCTGCTTCTGAACGGGACAAACAGCACAGTCAGGCACTGAACTCCGCTGTGATCAAGATGAAACCAGCGCTGCACTAACACACTTCCTGTTCACACAGGACATGCTGAAGCGCTCGTGATTCAGTTCACCTGCAGACCTGCTGTAATCACATGATCAACTTCGAATGGACATCAGATGAACTCAAAGCCATGAATCTGATTTCATGAGGTCTCTAAGAACGTGTTTTTCTATTCCAACTTTTCTGTTGTTTTTCTGTGTAAACATGTACTAGACAGACGTGTATAACCATTACTCACATCTCGAGTCTTTTGCGGCATCTTGCACATGAGCGCAGCGTTTTTAAGACACTGTGTCAAGTTAAAAGAATTTAAATGTTTACATTTAGAACAGTGGACCAATCAGAAGAGCCCAGAGGCGGGGCCAGCATTGTTTACAGTAGCAAGTTGGCATGGCAACTGTTTTATTTGACAGCAGCTTTGCAGCGGAGGAGGTGTTGTGCTCTGCGCTTTTTTAAAAAGCTGCATCTCACGTTTTTAGACGCAAAGACGTGTTCTGTGTGAACGGACCCTAACACACAAATCAACAGTAGTTCATGATTTATACTGTATTAATAATTCTAATGTCTAGCCGACCTCTATACAGACAGATCTCTATGAAAAACATACTGAGATGGTTGATTATGGGGGGGTTCACTGACTGTAAATCAAAATAATCCAGTTACCTCGTTTAACTCGCCCAGTAATTGCTTGAGAGAAAAATGAAGAGTGACGTGAAAATGAAATTCAACAACACACACACACACACACACACACACACACACACACACACACACACACACACACACACACACACACACACACATGCATTTACTAGTCATTCCATATACATCTATTGTTTTATTTACAGCTAGATATAAATCCTAACTAACTAACACACTAACCCTAACAGAAAACACACTGCATTTTTACAATTTATGAAAAACTGTTATTTTTATAACATTTTTACAAATGAGGATGTCTCTAAAAGGAGGTTTTGGGAGGTTTAACTCACTTCTGTGTACAAATTTGTCCCCAAAATGTGATTAAGGAGCCACACACACAAACACGTTCGTTTTTGTGAAAAGTGGAGACATTCCATAGGCGTAATGGTTTTTATACTGTACTTACTGTATGTGCTATTGCCCTACACCAACCCTACACCTAAACCTACCCCTTACAGGAGACTGTGCATTTCAACTTTCCCCAAAAAAACCTCATTCTGTGTGATTTATAAGCGTTTTGAAAAGTGGGGACATGGAGTAATGTCCTGAGATGTCACCTTCACCTTGTAATACACACACACACACACACACATGCACACACATGCGCACACATGCGCACACACACACACGCACACACACGCACACACACGCACGCACACACACGCACACACACGCGCACACACACGCACGCACACACACGCACACACACGCACACACACACACACAGGGAGATAAACTGAACTAATGGAGGAAATCAAAACAAACTGAACACACACACTCGTTTACCTTAAACAACTCAAATTCCTTTTTTGGCATCATTAGCTTTAAGATGAACAGATGAACACAAACAATAATCAATAATTCTATGACGTGGCAAAACAAGGAGATGAAATGAAAGTGAAGATGAAGCATGCAGACAGAAGCTGAATAAGCGTCTCGTGTGTGTGTGTGTCACCTGTATGGTGTGGCTATAGATGGGCTCCCCGCGGCCCGTCATGTCCACTGCCCTGCTGATCTCCAGGATGTTGTTTGGCACATATCCTGCAGCGCCCGACCCGTTTCGCACCTTCCACCACTGCTTCCTGTCATCCAGCACCTGACGACCAATCAGATCGACACGTCACATGACAGACCGTCACACTGATGTCACATCATCATCATCATCATGTGACGTACCTCCACCACCTCGTCTTTCATCACAGACAGTTCAGTGTTGTTTCTGGCCACAAAGTCGTATCTGGATTTGGCAAAGTTCCTCTGCGTCCGGCTGTGAGCCTCAAGGTTCCTGAAGAGAAAGAGTCAATGAACCTCAAGAAATGAAGCATACTGCGAAAAAAAAAAAATCATGTCTTGTTTTTCACTACAAAAAGATCCATTTAACTGAGAAGCAAAATGACTTAAGATATTGTTTTTTTTACCTTGATTTCTGAAATAATAATCAAAATTAAGTGAGTTTGAGTTTAAAAAAAGAATATCTGCTAATGGGGTCAGAAAAATAAACTTAATTCAGAGGAAAAACAAGATTAATTGTTTTGACTAATCTGGCAGATATTTGGTCTTGTTTTAACCCTTATGTGTGTGTGTGTGTGTGTGTGTGTGTGTGTTTGATCAAACTAGTTGTTAATGCAAACAGCATAAATTTGGTCAAAAGTGTGTATTAGACTTTTATTAGATTTATTAGACTTTTATTAATAAATAAAATTTCATGCTCATTTCCTTTAATAAGTCTATTTTACACAAGGTGCAAAAATATGTCCACACTGAAACGCATTAAAACTGCAATATTTCATCTATAATTTAAACCATTTAATAAAATCATGCAGGCTTTCATTCTGCTGGCAAGTACTTTTTCAGCTTCTTACTATTTTCCACATTATAGCACCATTTTTAAATCTGAAACTGCACAAAAAACAAATAATGCATCAAAATTAATGTTGTTGCTAATCATTGACATATCCAAGACTATAATAATAAAATAAAATCTGCTTAGCATTTAGTATATGGAAAATGATTGCTTTTCTTTTGTGTGTGTGTGGGGTTTTTTCCCACTATATTTCTTAATGGTCCCCTGAAATGCTTTGAAACGCAGCGTTATTCTGTGTTGACGTCATTTTAACTGAAACAGGAAGACAGGGCGGGACATATCAAGCAGCCCCGCCCCTTTTTAAAATAGCCAATAGTGTTCGTTTATATCACAGCTTGGGCTAAAGCCATTCAGAGCCGTTGAGCTCCGTAAAGCCGCATTTGACAGGGTATGACAGCCACAATCTCATCCATATCGCTATAAAATATAGCATTCGGTTTAGAATTCAAATAGGTGCGATACGTTTTGTGGTCTGCGCCATCGTGTCTCTGGCCCGGAGCAGAGTGATGTGAAAAATACTAATTTTGTGAACAAGTGACCTATTTCAGCTGCGGCTTCAGTGTCTATTTATAATGTAGGGGGTGGGCACTTCAAATTCTAGAGAGCATTTGATTGGACAAAGTTTGATGAGAAGATGAAGTACGATGTGACGTCAAAATAATCGTTGAGCTTTGAATGCTTATATCTTCTAAACGTTTTGGAGCACACTGGCTTATAGATAACATTAAGACTAACATATTGATACTAACACCCAAAAAACTTCAATTTTGATTTCATGGGACCTTTAAGTAATTTTGCTTCTCAAGTAAATGTATTTTGGTTTAACAATGTTGTCATATTTGTACTGCAAAACAAGACAAAAACACATGATTTTTTACAGCGGAAACACAAGCTCGCTCTCTTTAAATGCTGAATCTACGGATGAATGTGGTTATTGACCGACCGCTGCCGCCATGGAGGAGCGTCTCAGAGCTCAAGAACGAGACGGGAAGAGTCTTTACTCCATCAGAAGACAGAAACCTGGACGTTTTAACAGATTGAGAGTTCAGGTCAGAGTTGAGAGTTTAGAGAAGCAGAATGAACCCAGAACAGACCCAGAAGCGCAGCCTGCGCTGAGCCGGTTCTCCAGGGCGTGCGGTGCGGTCGCTCGTACCCAGGTGGGTTTTACCTATCTACATGACGGCTGACCGCGTGTTTAAAAGCAGCCACGGCCATGTCTGGCTCCAGAAGGTGCAAACGCTTGTAAGAAGTGTGACTGTAGCCATACCCGTCTGCGCCGGGGAAGTCCTGGACCACCGGCTGTTGTAGGGAGAGAAAACACTTTCACTTTAACAAGTACTTCACAGCGTCACACTGTAAGTGTTAAAGGTGAACGAGCGTCTCACGTCGAGCGGAGGTCTGTCCACAGGTCTCTGAACCTCGGTCTGCGCCGCGCCAAGCCTCTCCGCCAGCTGAGCCACGTCCTGCTCACGAGACACCAGCACCGGCGGCTCCCAGCCGTCCCGGAAACACAGCGTGTGCGGAGGAAACGGGTGATCCTTCGGCCACTCCAACCTCAACACAAGACACATCACAATACACGTGCTTTCAGAGCAGGATTACATTCCTACTGTTATGTCTATAATGTTGTCTTAGAGTTTTAGAGCAGGTTATAGTGCTGGATGATTGTTGATTATGAGATGATGATGATGATGATGATGATGGATGAGAGTGTTGGTTAATAGTTGACTGTTTGTGCAGGTCATTATACGCTTTGTGTTTGAGTTTATAGAAAGCAAGCAGAAATGTGCTGAGAGTAGAGGTGTGCGATATTGGCAAAAAAAATAAGATCTCGATATTTTCTGGGATTTTATCGATAACGATAATTAGACGATATTTTGCTGAGTGTATATTATTGGCTAAATGCACATCTCTTCCATCTTTACTTGACTAGAATTATTCTAATTCTATTCTTTAAAAAAAAAAAACTTGCCCCTTTTAGACTTTCAAAAATAAATTAAAAAATAACACTAGCTTCTCTATTCTTTTATCTATTTGTTTTCTTTTATTTATTATACAATTAACAAAAAGCAAAAAAGGCCTCTAACACTAGTTTGCTCTATTCTTTTTCTATTCTATCTGTTTTCCTTTTACTTATTATATAATTAAAAAAACAAAAACCTTGCTATGTGTACTGCGTTAGGCTAACCGAGACTTGTCATAGCACTTGCATATTGCTCTTTTGTTGATTGTGATTGATTCCATTGTACTCATTTGTAAGTCACTTTGGATAAAAGCGTCTGCTAAATGATTAAATGTAAATGGATGAGATGAGTGATTCTCCAGATTTAGATCTAGCTATATTGTATTTATAGTGTTGTCTAGCACTTATATCGGTTCAGCAGTGACTCAAACACATGTCTGTGCTTTCAAAGACGATTAAGAGATTTAAATGTTGGTCGGTTGTTAACAGATTAAAATATCTGTTGTTTTTGTTCTATTAAGACATTTAAATATCGGTCGATTCTGCGCTGTTAAGAGATTTAAATATAAGTTGGTTTTGTTCTGTTAAAATATTTAAAATGTCAGTTAATTTTGTTCTGTTAAAATGTTTAAATATCGGACAGTTTTGTACAGTTAAGAGATTTAAATATCTGTCAGTTTTATTCTGTTCACAGATTTTGTCCGATTAAAAGATTCAAATATCGGTAGGTTTTGTTTTGTTAAAATATTTAAATGTCAGTTGACTTTGTTCTATTAAGAGACTGAATTGTCAGTCAGTTTTGTTCAGTTTAGAGATTTAAATATCATTTGGTTTTGTTCTGGTAAGAGATTTAAATATCGGTCGTGTTTGTTCTAAAAATGTAAACATCAGTCAGTTCTGTTCTGTTAAGACATTTAAATATTGTTTGATTTTTGCGATTAAAAGATTTAAATACTGGTTTGTTTTGTTCTGTTAAGAGATTTAAATAGAAGTTGGTTTTGTTCTGTTAAAATGTTTAAATATCGGTTGGGTTTGTTCTGTTAAGAAACTTAAAATATCGGTCGGTTCTGTTCAAATATTTAAATGTCGGCTTTGTTCTATCAAGAGACTGAATTATCAGTCAGTTTTGTTCTAATAAGACATTTAAATGTTGGTTGGTTTTGTTCTGTTAAGAGATTAAAATATTGGTCATATTTTGTTAAAATATTTAAATATGAGCTGTTTTTGTTCATTTAAGAAAAAATATTAGTCGGTTCGGTAAGAGATTTAAATATCTGTTGTTTTTGTTCAGTTAGGAGATTTAAATATCGGTTGTGTTTGTTCTGTAAAAAATTAAACATTTGTTCGGTTAGGAGATTTAAATATCAGCTGTGTTTGTTCTGTAAAAATTTAAAGATCAGTCGGTTTAATTTTTTTAGATTTTGAGATTTAGGTATCGGTTGTTTTTGTTCTGTTAAGAGATTTATATCTTGTTTGATTTTGTTCAATGAAAAGTTTTAAATATCGGTCAGATTTGTTATTAAGAGAGACGCTCCAGTACCTGCATTTGGTCCATCCGTCTCCCAGCGTGACCCATAGGTGTCTCTCCTCCGCCGAACCCGCCGCGTGCAGGAAGTCAATGGCTTCTCTGGTGAGGAGAGGAACGATCACGCTTTTAGCCAGATCCACCCCTCCAGACGTCTGGATCACCTGAGAGACACAAACACACACGGAAACACGTCAGTCCGACAGAACGACTGTTTCACACACACACACACACACACACACGCGCGATCAGACGACGCACCAGTCCGAGAGGGTTGAACAGGAAGTGGACCAAATCCACAGCGTTGGGATTCTGAATGTGGTTCTTCAACTTCCCCTGGAACGACAAATAATCACATCACAGATCATCTAAATTAGATTTTCCTGCTAAAAATGTTCCGTTATTGGGATGTAGACCTGGTTATCATTACTCACCAGCAGGTTGAAGGCATGTTTGAACTTCTGGAAGCAGTCGATAAACTCGTCCTGAGACGGAGGTTTAGCTCTCAGCGTCAAAACTCCCTCTGATCGAAGACACACAGCAAACACACTCATGACACACTGATGTTGACGAGGATGATGAGGATGTGTGATGTGAGGAGACGCTCACCTCCGGGTCCTTTCTTTTTGCTCTTCTTGGTTTTCTTGCGTTTGGAGAGCTCATTAAAGGCCTCGGCGGCTTTCTGCAGTTTGGTGACGAAGTGTTCGATGTCGTCCAGAATGTGATTGAGGATTTGCTGTAACACACGTCAGTATTTTACCATCTGCTGCATGCACACACACACACACACACACACACACACACACAGACGTGTGCAACACTAACGTGACTCTCACACAGCCATCAGAAAAATCAGTACTCGATTTGTTTCCCTAATGTGTTCTTTTGTATTTTAACAAAACGATCTCAAAAAAGATCGGTAAAAGGCCGGTAAAAAATATTTATGGCCGTTAAGTCACCAGCCATTGGCAACTTTTTTATTAAGGGGTAATATTTGTCACATTAAAATGATTTCCAGGGGCATTTTTTAGCTATACCTTTACAGTGCAGAGATGACACAGAAGCAGCATCAGAAGTGGCATTAACATATTTACAATGCATTTACAACTGCATAAATAATGCTATGAGGTTGTTTTTAATTCAATGTTTAAATTAGAAATGATTTATAATTGTAACTTTTTAATTAAAAAGTCATTCATTCAAACGATTCGTTCAAACGGCAAAAGGAATGAAGCAACTGACTGTCTTTATGAATGAGTCACTGAATCATTAATTCAACTGATTCATTCAAAACGCAGATTTCATTCAGCAGCAAATCACTGCTGTGTTGCTTAAAGACTTGATTCTGCTGTGGTTTTATAAAACGGCCCTCGTGTGATATTTTGATTTCACATTAAAGAGACAGAGACAATGTAATACGTTGTCGTAAATGCCACGAGTTGTCACGTGAACAAGCAAATTCCCAAAGAAAGAATAGGGTAACACTTTATTTTAAGGTGCCCTTGTTACACGTTACATGTACTTACTATTATAATAACACTAAATTATGCATAATTACATGCAAGTAACCCAAAGCCAAACCCTAACCATATAGTAAGTACATGTAGTTAATTAACATTACTCAGTGCTTAAATGTTTAATTACACTGTAACAAGGACATCTTAAAATAAAGTGTAACCAAGAATAGTAAAAATTATAATGTTAATTCGGTAGTTTTATGTTGGTAAAGTATTTAGATATTTTAGATGAAGCTTTGGCTTAGACACAAGTAAAAATAAGACTGTTTAAGCATCTGCAGGAACAGGAAGAGGATATTGTGTATCAGTGTAAACACTCACTACATCTCTGTCCACTTGCGCTGCGCTCATCTCAGGAGAGCCGTCCAGCTCTGTGTAATGTCTCTGTGGATCATCTGAGGAGAAACACACACACACACACACACACACACACACACACAGTGAGACTCTGGAACAGGAACTCGAGGGTTAACGACAGACACGCCTCCACTTACGCTCCTGCTGCTCACTGGTCCACGCAGTCCAACTGGCCACTCGGCTCTTGCTGTCTGTTTGATTGACAGCTCCTGGAGGCTCAGGGGCGGGGCCTCCTGGGGGCGGAGGGATGGTCCCGTCACTCTTCAGGATCATTCTGACGGACACAGAGAAACGGATGCTGCGTTACCGTGGCAACAGGCATCTTCATAATTCACAAGCGCTGGACTTACTTAAGCACCTCCGGACGCTTCTTGACCTTGCCGCCCTTGTGGTCGCTGACGGCGCTCTCAATGTCCATGTGGATCAAATTGGCCTGATTTAATTACAAAATAAATGTAACTGTAATCAGTTACAGTTACTGAGAAAAAATGTGTAATTAAATTACAGTTACTTATGAAAATGTTAACTATTACAAAGGGGGATAATTGTTTTATTTCCTATTTGGGTTTGTGTATATGCTTTTTCTTTTTTTTCAATTAACTGGTTTTTCAAGGCATTGTTAGACGCCAGTGTTTCCTGTCATAGCTATGCAATTATTAAACTATTACTTGTTATGATTTTAAACCTGTATTTAACCTCAGAAACATCTAAAAGTAAAAAGAGGTGCTAAAGTTTGATTTCGTGGTGGCTGTGCTTTAAAATTAAATTATTAAAATCAATTCAACTGATGAAGGATTTTGAAAGTCTGACAGTAATCAGTGTTGAGCCCTACTGTATAGTTAACCCTGCCTGCTTTAAACATTTGAAAATGATTAACAATTGAGAAAAAATGGTAACACTTTATTTTAAGGTGTTCTTGTTACATGTACTTACTATTTATAATAACAATATATATATATATATATATATATATATATATATATATATATATATATATATATATATATATAAAACTACATAATAAATTATGCATAATTACATGCAAGTAACCCTAGGCCAAAACTCTAACCATACAGTAAGTAGTTAATTAATATTACTCAGTACTTAAATGTATAATTACACTGTAACAAGGGCACCTTAAAATAAAGTGAAATCAAAAATGTAAATTTAGAAAAGTAATCCAAAAGTTACATTACTTTAATACAGTAATTTAAATAGTTACACTACTTCTTACATTTTAAACAGGTAACTTGTAATCTGTAACCTATTACATTTCCAAAGCAACCTTCCCAACACTCAGCAAACACGTGAACGCGTGAGACCAGACCTTGATGTCGTCGCACTGGAACAGGTGCAGGTCCGGTTTGCCCTGACCGGACTCCTTACACACCAGCGCCAGGATGGAGTCGTAGCTGCAAGCGTTCATCACGGCCTGACAGTGCTGGATCGAGGCCAGAGGAAAGTTCTCCAGCTCGTTCTGAAACAAACACATGTTCAGGCCATACACGTATCACTGGAGTAGGGTTGGGACTCGAAAATCGATTACAATTCCAGAATCGAATACTTAAGGCAGGGCTGCCAACTCTCACGCAATTTTCTCACGCTCTCACATCCATTTTCTTCAGTTAAAACTGTAATAATAGGATATTGGCAGAACAGATTTGGTCAAGGCTCCACTGCGTATTTGTGTTTGTGCTCTAGAAATTGCCAAAAGATTCTATTTACAACGTATTTTCGTAGTGCTGAGCAATGTAGCCAATCACAGACATATCTGTTGATTTCTTGAACGCTTGTGATTGGCCACTGCATTCCTCTCAATGCAACACAATGTAAATAAGAGGTACATTGATTATAAAGGAACTTTGTGAGATGGTGAACTGAAGTAAGTGACACCTCTTTAGTGATTGTAAAGTAAGGGCTATTTGCGCACTTTCTAGGCTAAATATAATCCGTTCAGAATTTGAATAAAAGTTTTGTTTTTCGTGCCATGTATCCTGTATAAGCAGCACAGTTTCGGGAGTGACATAAAAATCCCTCATGAACGTGGGATTCATTTTCGAATGGGAGAAAAATATAATTTCTCAAAACAGATGTTCAAGAAATGCAGACTAATTGACTAATATTTGAATTTTTGTCAGAATATTTTAATGCAGTTGCAATTATTTATAAAAGTAGCTAACACTGCAACAGTAATTTCACATGATTTTATGATTTTTTATGTCCAGATGTCAAACAAAACTCTGCTGGCAGGTGTTTTTTTTATTTTTGTGGACATTCTCACTCCATCTTAAAAGTTGGCAGCCCTGCTTACAGTCAGAAATCGGATACTTATTGTAAAATTAAAATTTAGATTCCGCCCATCAATTCCTGTGTGTTTCTTTCAAAATAGATTAAATCACCGTTTGAAAGTAATTTGACACTTCAAATAAAGATTTATTGATTACATTGTTACGCCAGTAGGTGGTGAAAAGGGGCTTTTTATAATCTGAAGAACCTTCTTTTGCTACAAAGAAGCTTTTGTGACACAGAAAGGTTCTTCAGATGTTAAATGTTCTTTATGCAACCATTTAGACAAAAAAGGCTCTTCTATGGCATCGTGAAGCACCTTTATTTTTTAAGAGTGTATCCAGAATAATGCAGCTCTATTTTGCACACAAATAACAACTCTTAAACAAGTTTTATGTAGCGTGCTGATTTCTGTTCATGTATTCAGCTGCAACTAAATGTTTTACAAAAAGAGAAGAATAAATATGTTTGATATTATTTTTTTAAATCACATTGGAATCGATCAAATTTAAACGATACCCAACCCTACTTCGGTCTGATGGCAGATCGGTGGGTTCGTACCTTGCTGTCGTTGTCGATGAGGCTGACGGCTTTCCCGTCCACCTGCAGGATCATGTCCTGCGTCCACACCTTGCCTTTGGCATCCAGCAGACGCAGCTTTCTGACGCCGTCCTCGATGGTCAGCATCGCCTCCTTACGGTCCATCAAAAACGTGGTCAGATGCTGCAGGAGACAAAAGTCAAGTCACCTGTACTTCTATAGTGCTTTGTTTCAAAGCAGGCAGAAAAACACACAGAGCTTCTCACATAGCTTTGCTTTTGGGGTTTAAAAGACAATTAATATTCAGTTATATAACTGCATCGATGCTATCCGATGAGAACAAAACTTGTACTAAACTGATCTGAATAATGACTTCTGTAGAGCTGCTTTACAGGTAAAACTGAATTTATTTTCACAATTGATGAATTTTGCAACACTAACAAAACAATTTGTATTGTATTCAGCGTTACAGAAATAAAGATGATTTTATAGCTAAAACTAAAATTAAAATTCAAACCATTAAAAAACATTAAGTTACTTGAAATAAATAAATATACTAACAAATAATAATAATAAAATTAATTATTTTATTTTAGCTGGTGTAGAAGGCAACATTTCTCAATTTCATTCAGTTTAATATGACGCACTAAAAAATTAAAACTATACAGATATAAATATAAAAGAAACTACTAAAAATTATGAAAACACTCAACAAAATCACTAAAACATAAAACAAATTGTAAAACTTTAAAATAAAAACTGATTTTAAATATTAACAAAAACTATAATAGTATCTCTATGATGCTAAAATAACATGCATTTGATATCGAATGGCAGCCAAACGTCCTTAAAGACATTTTCATTTATATTTAAACCAAATTCATTCATATTTAAAGTGACAGTTCACCCAGAATTGATTATTCTGTCATTTACTCTCCATATCCAGTTAAAACTTGTATGACTTTCTTTCTTCTGTAAAGTAAGATATTTTGAACAACGTTAAGGTCTAAACAACACTGGACCCCATTGACTTCCATTGTACGGACAACACTTTGTTAGACTTTCATCTTACTATAGAAGAAATAAAGGCAGGTATAAATGGGATGATGGAGACTAAGTTATGCCAGAATGATCATTTCGTTTAATATCATCTGTGTCGTATTTTCCTGGTTTTAGAGGATGAGTTGTTGTCACATGTTGTCCATGTTGATGTGTGTCTAACTGTTTATAACAGAGTCTGAACTGATTTGTGACCCTGGACCACAAAACCAGTCATAAGGGTCAAATTTTTTAATTTGAGATTTATGCATCATCTGAAAGCTGAATAAATAAGCTTACCATTGATGCATGAATTGATGCAAAAAAATCTAAATATTGAGAAAATCACCTTTAAAGTTGTCCAAATGAAGTTCTTAGCAATGCATATTATTATAAGTTTTGATATATTTACAGACTTAATATCCTAATGATTTTTGGCATTAAATAAAAATGGATAATTTTGACCCATTCAATGTATTTTTGGCTTTTGCTACAAATACAGCCGTGCTACTTAAGACTGGTTTTGTGCTGCAGGATCACATTTGTGTGATTTCTGAGTCTAATCTCCTGAACAGATGCGTGTCTCACCTCCACATGGTACTGTGACGTGTCCGTCAGGCTGTTGATGCTGTTTTTGGTGTAGTTCTTCCTTTGCTCTGAGGAAAGAGCAGACCCTGTTATATACTCGCCGTTGGAGACACACACGAGCGCGTCCAGACAGAATCTGCAGATTTACTGTATTCACATCTTCTGTTCTGATTCTGGAGCTCAATCTGAGACAGATTCCGTGTGGACGCACAAAACCGAACACATCATATCACACGTGTGTGAGGAGTTCATGACGCAGGAGCAGATTCAGCTGGGAAACTAGCAGGAGAGGAGAAGACTGGACACACACACACACACACACACACACACACACAGCTTCTACCTTTCTTTTTGTGTTTGGCGGAGGTGTGCAGGAAATAAACTCCATCTGTTCCTGAGAGCGATGGCGCAGAGAAAACACACACACACACACACACACACAGTGAGTGACTGACATGTAGGTTTCTTCACTGTGACCTTCAACCTCTGCTGTGATGTGATACACACACAAACACACGCACACACTTTTAGACACCTGCAGTGATTCCGAGAACGTCTCACATCTTACGGCCCTTCAGCATGACAGACAATGCACATTCCATAAAAAGTAACCAAGCAATGCAACTGTACAAAAAAATGCAATCCACTACTTTTAAAAGTAACTTTCCGCAAAACTAATCTCAATAAAGCAAACAAAGCCTGTTAAGGAGGCATCTGGATTTTCATGACAATAAAAGACAATTGATAATTGCAAAAATATTCTAATATATTATTTAGACTGTATTATACGTCATGATAATATTTGTTTGGCTTTACTAAAATTCTTCACATTACAGTATTTGTTTAATTGACTTGAACTGAATAATGACTCTATTGTCTTATGAGCTGAAATTGAACTAATTTCAAAATTGATGAATTTTCCAACATTAGCACTGATTTGAATAATGACTCTAATGTCTTCTGTAGAGCTGCTTTAAATTGAATTTGTTTGACGGATGAATTTTGCATCATTAACACTGTTATTTTCCTGTTTACTAGTATAAAGCAACTTGACTTAAATAAAAATGTATTATTATTGTGGTGAAATACGAGTCAGATGTGTTCTCATGCATGAAAATATCAATATGAATCTGTGGGATGAATCCCTTTTGGGAATCAGACAAAAGAGCAAACGGCTGAACATCTTCATCATGTTCTTCACGTCACACACTGAATAACACAATCCCATTGTGCAGCACATTGTCATGGTGACAGCCTTTCGGAGGGGTCAGGGGCGCTGCAGTTCCCTCAGTGGACAGCAGGAGGACACACATACCGTACAGAGCTTTACCACCCGACCTTTTGGCAGGAACATCTGGAGACAGTGAGCCGTGACCGCTGAGAGAGAGAGAGAGAGAGAGAGTTAGTACACTAGCGCCCATCCATACTTACACTTTCTCTGCTGTTCTTCTAGGATTAAAGTGAATTAATTGTGATGCATGTCCTGTCCTCAGTCACTCACGGCCTGAGTGTGTGTGTGTGTGTGTGTGTGTGTGTGTGTACAGGTTTATATATCCAGGTGGGCACTTAAACCTGAATACACACAGACTCATGGGGGCTCGTGTCACGGTGGGGACTAAATTGAGGTCCCCATGGGTACAAAAGCTTATAAATCATACAGAATGTGTTTTTTTGAGAAAGTAAAAATGCCTGTAGTTTCCTGTAAGGGGTAGGATTAGGTGTAGGGTTGGTGTAGGGCGACAGAAAATACGGTTTGTACAGTAGAAAAGCCTTTACGCCTATGGAGAGACCAGACTGTGTGTGTGTGTGTGTGTGTGTGTGTGTGTGTGTGTATGTGTGTGTGGAGTTAATGAGTAAAGTGGACACTTGATCTGTTTCATTGTGTAAGTCACACTAATTGTGCGACAGATCAATAATGAATGTGTTCAATACATCAGGAGCAGAGGAAACATCAATAAAACATCAGATTCATCACGCTCAAGTCACACCATGACTGCTCAGATGAAAAATCCCAATGATCCATCTAATAAATAAAACTGAGAGTTCTGGTCAGTGATCCAGTGAACTCAGGTGCAACACTGCAAATGTGACACTGATTTGATACAACCGTTCAATAAACAATAATTAATATCGTGTTACATTTTAGGCACAATATTGTCTGTCTTTGATCAATTTTGCAAATGAAAACAGATCCAATCAAAGCCACGACAGAACCGTTGTGAGTCTCTGATCAACACACTGCGGCGATTCATTACTGAATGAATCGAGTGAGTCAATGATTCAGTGATTCATTCATAAAGACGGTTACTGAATGAATCAGCCGTTTGAACGAATTGGTTGAATGAATGAATCAGTGACTCGCTAATTAAGACAGTGATTCGCTTTCACCTACTGGTGCTTTTACTTTCATATTTACAGTATCATTTAAAAAAAAAAAAAAAAATCTCATTAGTTGTTGTGATTGCTTGGCTTACTTTATCTGTGAGGACTGCGCTGTGACTCCGGTGTATCCGTTCATGTCTGGACTCTGCATTGCGCTCACAGATCCTCCACTGCAACACAATAAAAGCAGCGTCAGTCACACAATCACATCCACACACAGAACCAACAGCACACGGATGGGAGAAATACACATACGCCTTCATCATCATCATCATCATCATCATCATCAAAGCTGCTCAGACTCAATGAGATTCACACATATCACTCATATTCATTTATGACACAATCACGGAATAAAGATCATATTTTCCGGTTTTGTAATCAGGAAATGAGTGCTGGATGAAACATTGTGGGAGGAGTCTGATGCTGTGAGTGAAATCATGTGATCATGTGACTCATGATTAACCGGTCACTTGGTGCTCACAGAGAACACGTCTAAAAATGTGAGACGCAGTGCTCAGGAATGTTTTTTTTTTAAAAGCGCAGCGCAGAACGCCTCCTCCTCCACGTTGCTGTCAATTAAAACAGTTGCCATGCCAACTTGCTACTGTAAACAAAAGCATGCCCCGCCTCCAGGGTCTTCTGATTGGTCTGCTGTTTTGGAACTGACATTGATAAGTGGCACTCACTGATCTATAATAAGCTGTGTCTGAAACCACTCTTTATCCACTATATAGTGCACTATATCGGGTGTCAACCCATTTTGTAGTGCTGTCCGAATTCTGAGTGAACGACTTCATTCCCTATATTCGTTCACTACTTTTTTTTTTTTTTTTTTTTTAATTGGTTACCGTACTTTTTGCCCACAATGCATTCTGATTTTGAGTGTACAACCTTGCTGAAGCACTATTTCCCACAATCCAATGCGGAGTAGCGACAAGCTGGAAGAGAGAGCGAGAGCGAGCGAGTTTGAATGAGAGATGCCTTTTACGTCTTTATTTCTGCTTTAACATTTATTTCACGCATTATTTATTATGTAGGCATTGACTCAGTTTAATATTTTATTAATTTACTGAGGTGGCATCTTTGTTAATTTACAAAAATGATGATAATTTGGTGGATATTTAAAAATGTTCGTTGGTAGCGTATTCATTCTGATGTAAAATTAAAGGGATAGTTCACCCAAAAATAGAAATGTGATGTTTATCTGCTTACCCCCAGGACATCCGAGATGTAGGTGACTTTGTTTCTTCAGCAAAACACAAACGAAGATTTTTAACTCAAACCGTTGCAGTCTGTCAGTCATATAATGGCAGTCAATGGGACTCACGGCTTTGAGAGACAAAAAAACATACACAGACAAAACCAAATTTAAACCCCGCGGCTCGTGACGATACATTGAGGTCTAAAGACACGAAACGATCGGTCTGTGCAAGAAACTGAACAGTATTTATATAATTTTTTACCTCTGATACACCGCACTGTCCTGAGCGCGTTCACAACTATGCCTATGCCAGAGCAGGACACTCAATACTTTCGGACACAGCTATAGATTTATATAGATCAGTGGTGGCACTGCACGTAAAAGTTGAAATTCTTTTAACTTGACACGGCGTCTTAAAAACACAGCACTGCAAAAAAGCGAAACGTCATACACATCCATGTAGTGCCTGTTTACATGGAAAAACAATGGAAAAGTAGCGCACTGGAAAGGAAAAACATGTTCTGTGTGAACAGCCCTTTACTCAACTGAGGTCAACAAACAAGTTCTCATCTAATTTTCTTTAATTAACTAACATGTAATCAGAAGACATCTGGACTGGATGTGTGTGTGTGTGTGTGTGTGACTCATCCAAAATGTCTCGAGTAGGTACTTTTTAAATAAGTAATTACTCCGCAAACCACAAAAAGATTGTTCTATATAGTATGAATGTAATCTGGACATACTACATTCGGCATGTTGTTGTTGTCACATGACCCACCAGCATCAGTTGCATTGCATCACTGCCATTCATAAATCCTCCCCATGGCATCATGGGATAGTAAAGTTCATAATCAGTGTTGGGTAATTAATAATTACTTAATAATTGAGCACTAATTACTAAGTAATTAGTTACTGTAATTTAATTACGTTTCCCTTGAAAAAAGTAAAGGATTGCTATTACAGTTACTTCATATGTAATTGAACTTAATACTGTGTATAGACTGTAGAGTGTATACTCAATACAATAGTGGATTTAACAAAAAATGCTTAAAATGCATGCTTTTTATGTACCCTTCACACTTTTAATACTTTGGTGAGTTAATAAGAATATTGGTAGCACTTTAGGGTCCAATTCTCACTATTAACTTGTTGGTTATTAGCATGAATATTACTGGGATATTGGCTGTGTATTATTACTTAAAAAGCACATATTAATGTCTTGTTCTGCAAGACCTTATTCTTATTCCTTAATCTTACCCAATTAATTAGCAGTAAGTAATTAAATACTTTTTGGAGAGAATCATTTGTACAGTAATCTAAATACACTGTTGAAGATGTAATTAGTAACTAGTAATTAATTACTTTTTTTTAGAGTAACCCAACACTGTTCATAATCACACCAGAAGTGGTCGGTCATCCGGCTACTTTGAATTCAGACATACTTCTTTTGTCACATTCTGTTTTTCGCCTATTATCAGAGTTGGGGAAAGTTACTTTAAAAGTAATGCATTACAATATTGCGTTACTCCATAAAAAAGTAACTAATTGCATTAGTTACTTTTTTTGGAAAGTAATGCATTACATTACTTTTTTTCCCCTGAGCTGAGCTTTTTGGCAGCTGTAAGGGCCCTTTCACACCAAAAATGAAATTAATAAGCCTATTAATAAGGCAGGGAGGCGCTCCGTGTCACATTGATGCTGCTGTTAAAGACTCGTTTAGTGCATTTGAGGTCAAACGGAGTCAAACTCTGAGATGATGATGAATGATCAGACAGTCAGTCTCCACCGCTCGTCGCCACGCGTCTATAATTAGCCCCGCGTGGGCCGTTAGCAGGTTAATCTGGCCGATTGAGTAATGAGTCCGACTGACAGAGTTAAACTGTCCAAGACCATAAGCCTGTGCGACGTCAATCATTGAGCCGAATGTAAACACTGAGAGTATATTCTGACAGATGAACACCTCACAGGTTAAACACCTGAAAGCGATCCTTAACCAGCACATCCCTAGTGAAAAATAAATATACTTGATACATTTATTTCATGCTAAGCATACTACGAACACATTTTTATATTTATGTACTTAATGTCCTGCACTTGTACTTTTAGTATACTAAACTGGAACAACTAATTTTGTACTTAATGCACTTTAACTGTGCAGAATTCCAATTAAAGATATACTTAGTATATTTGATTGTGCTAAAGTGGAACTATTGCAAGTACATATAAGTATATATTTTGCATTGAAAATCTGATATTATTCAAAGATCATACAATCCTCATCAAAAGTGACATTAAAACACATTTTAGACTTATTAAGAAAAGTGCATTGTGCACAAGTAATATGCCAAGTGAAGTTTAATTATAATTTTTAAATCAGTAAGTCTTGAGTTATATGTTATATGTGCTGATAACCGAACACACACACACACACACACACACACGTGTCCTACAGACAGAAACACACTGGTAGAAGGATCAGAGACGGAGAGATCGGGTCCAGCAGCTGCTGACCATATGAATGATTGATCAGATCACAGGCCGTTTTGTGGGTCAAACGACTAGAGTCTGTTCCACTACAAACCCTGAGTTACAGCATTACATACAGTACACCACCGACCAAAAGACTGGAATCATTACGATCCAACATTATAAGAACAACAAGAACAAAAGAACGTTATCAATGTTGATAACACTCAATATTTTTGCAGAAATCATTTAAAAATGTGGGATAATTAAGATTTTACTGTAGCTCAAGGACTCAAGGATGCATTAAATTGTTTAAAAGTGACGGTAAAGACATTTATAATGTTACAAATCTTCCCATTTCAGATAAATGCTGTTCTTTTGAACTTTCTATTCATCTGTGAATCCTGAAAAATAAAATGCATCAGAGTTTCCACAAAAATATTGTGCAGCACAACTGTGTTCAACATTGATAATAATCAGAATGTTTCTTGAGCAGCAAATCAGCATATTAGAATGATTTCTGAAGATCATGTGACACAATGATGCTGAAAATTCAGCTTTGATCACCGAAATAAATTACATTTTAACAGATATTCACGTAGAAAATAGCTATTTAAAATTGTAATAATATTCCACAATTTTACTATATTTTTGATTGAATAAATGCAGCCTTGGTGAGCAAAAGACACTTCTATCATAAACATTAAAACATCTTAATTATTCCAAACTTTTGGCCACTACTGTATATATACACAACAAAAGCAGTTGAATGACTCTGTTAGATTCACATTCACACTGTGATGTAACAACATCAAACATGAATCACGTCTGTTCGACAAAAGAGCATCAAATGCAGCATTCAAACACGTTTCTCCTCCTGCATCAGCGTTACGTCTGAAACGGATCGACACGAGCCACATCAAACCCAGCGATTCATACAAACAAACACTGAGGAATCATGGCACACCTGTGTGAATCACACAGCAAACAGAACAAACCCTCTCTTCACTCGTACCTGTTCACAGCCTCCACGATGTGCCGCTTCTTCTCACCATGGAATCTTTAAGAGGATTTGTAAGGAGCTTTACAAACTCACACAGGTCTGTGATTATCCACTCCAGCGCAAAGGATTCTGGGACACGCAGATTCTGGAAAACTTCTACAGTTCTGTTCTTCTGAACGTCTTTACACGATCATGACATAAATCTGTTGGACAGTCAGAGTCTAATGGGGTCTAGTGGATCATTAGAAGTGAATCTCCTGACTTCTGCAGGTTAATATAAAAGCATCCGTCTTTGTCCATTCAGGTCCGTTTGTTAAAGATTTTCTAAATCAGGACTTGCCAGTGTTTTACATCACAAACTGGCTTTTTTTACCATCATTCATACAAGTGATTTTATATTTAGATCTTAACAACAACAATAAACATTGCATTTATTTATTTATGTACGTATTTATTTTGTATAATTTTATTTATTTATTTAATATTATTTTTATCATTTTATTTATTTATATTTGTATTTTAATTAATTTATATTATTTTATTTTTCATTTAATTTATATTTTCATTATTTTATTTATTTATTTATTTATTTTTCATTTAATTTATATTTTTATTATTTTATTTATTTATTTATTTATTTTTCATTTAATTTATATTTTTATTATTTTATTTATTTATATTATTTTACTTTTCATTTAATTTATATTTTTATTATTTTATTTATTTATATTATTGTATTTTTCATTTAATTTATATTTTTATTATTTTATTTATATTATTTTATTTTTCATTTCATTTATATTTTTATTATTTTATTTATTTATTTATATTATTTTATTTTTCATTTAATTTATATTTTTATTATTTTATTTATTTATTTTTTAATTATTATCATCATAACCATAATGAAGCCCAATATCTCCATTGTGTTTCTGTGTCGGCTGTGAATCCATACACTGCACATTATTCCTCTTTAATCCCGTTATCTCTTCTCTTTGCGTCTCCAGGCCTGTGTGTACCCAGAATCCTCAGCGCTTGCTGACATCACAGACCTGCCCTGATCCTATTAAACACAGCTATATTAAGATCTTTATGAGCACCGTGAATACAGCACAGGCAACATATGAAAATTAAGCAAATGAAGCCTCTCCTTTAGCAATATGAGGTCAAAGGTGACCCATTAAAACACACCATTAGTCTTCATATGTGGGTCAAACTGAGACACATTAACTGGTGAATCTCTCAAACACGTCAAGAACACGTCACTCTGAATCAAAAGATAGAAAAAAGACATCATATTCTGTATTTCATGACTACTAATGTATGTAAATGGTAAAGTCTTGCAGAGAGAAGGATCATGATCAGTGTGTTCATCCGCGGTGATTCAGTCTGTCTGTGTAGGAAGCGCTTTAAATTCACTCGTCATCGTCTCTTCAGTGGGATTGTGAAGAGAAGCGTGAAACTTTCCTCTGTTTAGACTTCATTTACAATCTGCTCACAAACCGCACTGAGGAGACGAGGCGAGACGAGATGGCTGATCTATATGAAGAAGCTCTCTCTCTCTCTCTCTCTCTCTCTGGTGCGATAACAGCATTCAGCTGAAATCACTGCTTCTCCAGCACTGGAAACTCAAGCCAGTAATTAAGACTCACAATAGAAGCGTCCCAGAAACGCCCAACAATCAATCACACACGACAGCGCTGGACCAACCAAACACACACATGACGGGCCGTATCATCACCGTTGAACTGTTTTCCACTCACAATGTTAGTACAGCTCTGTGTCATCATAACTTTTTTCATGACCATTCTCTCCAGCTTCTCTCAGACTCAATAGACTTTCACTCATAAAGACAGTCACCTGATTCATTCCTAAATCCATCAGTGCATTTGAACAAATCAGTTGAATGAATGATTCAAACAACACGAAACGGTGTTCCTGAATGAACTGTTGAATTAATGAATCAATGACACACTCATAAATACAATTAAATCAATTGAATGAATTATTCAATGACTGGCTAATAAAGCATTTTTGCAGGAATCGGTTGCATGAATGATTCAAATGACTCACTCCTAAAGACTAATTCCTGAACAAATCAGTTGAATGAACGAATCAATGACTTCTCATTTCTAAGTGAATCAGCGTGTTTGAGTGAATAGGTTAAATTAATGAACCAAGGACAGTCACTTCATTCATTCCTCAATGCATCAGTTTATTTGAACAAATCAGTTGAATGAAAGATTCAAATTACTTTCTCAAAGTGACTCGATTCATTCTTAAATGAAACAACATTCCTGAATGAATTGTTGAATTGATGAATCACTGACTCACTCATAAGTACAGCAAATTGTTTAATTTCAGCGTTTTTGAATGAATCGATTAAATGAATTATTCAATGACTCGCTCATAAAGCATTTTTAAATGAATCGGTTGCATAAATGATTCAAGTGACTCATGAAAACAGTCGCTTGATTTGTTCCTCAATGCATCAGTGTATTTGAACAAATCAGTTGACTGAATGATTCAAAAGACTCGATTTCTTCCTGAATGAAGGAACGTTCATGAATGAACTTTGAATTAATGAATCACCGACTCACTCATAAAGACTGTAACTTGTCGCCACCTACTGGTGCAACGACGAGATTCAATGGCCTGAACGAACTCTTGTATAAGGTACAATGAAATCCTCTGTCCAAAGATTAAGGAAAAGACTACATTTATGAAGATCATACTGCTCTGATATAACATGAACACTTCTAATCCACACGAATAGAAACTATTAGACCGTCCAGCACAGAATCACTGCTGAAGGGTTGTTCCTCACTGATTAGAGTCGTGTGACTCCGTGCACTATAATCACATATTCAACATCACAGGAATCACTCAGAACCACTGATGTGGACACACACACGTCAGAAGGTCAAAGGTCACCTGCTCTGTGTTTACACTGGCTAATCTACTTCCTGCTTTCCGCTCCACCCAGAGGGAAATGACATCATCAGCATGAGGCTTCATTATCTGTTCGGTTCTGCGGCAGATTCTTCTGTCGCTACTTGAATCGTCTAATTAAAGATCCGTTACGCCGGAGACGAACTGAACATGAATAAACCAGAGAAAGATTTAAACACAAACATACACACCCCTCAGTAAAAGACAGAGAGGATTCTGGGTAGAGACAGGAGCGGCAGAAAGGTTTCCTAGAAATCAAGTGATGATTCTGTGGTGTTTTGTGAATCGGTTCACGCCCTCCAGAGCAAACAGAGCCGCTCACATGCTCCGCTCCGCTCCTCCAGTTGCTGCTTAAGTCTCTTTTAATGAAGAGAGATCAAGCGGAGCCTGGCATGAGACACACACGTGTGTGTAACTGCAGCACACAACAGCAGAAAACAAACGTGCTGTTTGTTAGTAAACCGTGGTTAACGGTTAATTAGTACATTCCACCTAAAGCTGGAGGTCAAGGAACCGTAGGAACTTCTTACAGGAAAGGAAATAAAGCCAAATATGATTAGATTACTAGAGCTGCTGACTTCAGTGACCACACCAGATAAAGTCAGAAAGTTATTTCACACACGTATGACCCTCACAGTGTGTGTGTGTGTGTGTGTGTGTGTGTGTGTGTGTGTGTGTGACACGTTACTAAACCATCATTAACTAAAACACGTTAACCATAAACCATAAAAAAGAAACATTTTTAGTTACTTGAAATAAGCTTTACATTAAAATAAAATGTAAACTTATTTTATTATTTTACTATGCATTTTATTATGTGAAATATAACAAACTTATTTTATTATATATTTCTTTAAAAAAAACTTTGGCAACATTTCTTATTTTCATTTAGTTAGTTTAAGTTGAAGTACTAAAATAACTAAATAAAAACCAAATAAACTAAAATTAATAAATACAATTTTAATAAAATAATACTACACAGGCATATTAAAAAAAATTAAAAAGAAGAAAAAAAAAAAAAAAACATGAAAAATTACTAAAGACCTAATCCATTTTCTTTTAGCTATTTGGCAACATTTAGTTTAAATTGAAGTACTAAAATAACCAAACAAAAAATAAACTAAAACAAATATAACTACACAGGCATAAAAAAGAACAAAAAAGTAATAAAATGAATAAATAAAACATTTATAAAATAAAACTACATAGACATTTTTGAATTAAAAATCAACAAAAAAAAAAAAACTAAACAATTAAAAGCCTAACCATGAATAAAATTAGTGAAAGCAAACAAACAAAAAAGAAAAACAATAAAATTAAAACCTAATTTAAAATATTAGCAAAAAATAGTATATTAATGATACTACAATAACACTGGAATGTGAGACGTGAGCATTTCTCTGAAGAACACGTCAAACACAGTCATAAGGAAGTTCAGAGCCTGATAGAGGCTTTATTGATAAGCTGATGCTTAGAATTCATGAGCAGTCAACGGTCCTATTTCCACATTTACTACACTATCCACTACAACTTAAAGAAAGAAAGAAATAAGTAAATAAATAAATGTACAGATCGAACAGGTGCGCAGCGCAGCAGAGTAACAGAAGCAGGTGGAACCAGAAGCTTCTTGACCTCTGTGACCTTCAGGAACCCGATCCGGCCGCACCCTCCGCCCGAGGTCACGCCTCACACACGTCACATGACGCTCTTACAGTGTGTGTCCAGTGACGACACACACATCCTGATCAAACATCAGCTGTGTGACGACACATCAGCTGCATCACAACACACCAGACGGCTGACTCCACAGCAACAACACAAATTAAACAACAAAAGAAATTAAAAGCGGATACTTTTTTTAACGTGAACTTGAAAAGTTTATTTTTTCAATATTATTTGTTTATTCACAATACACATTGTTTCAGAGCAGCTTTACAGAAAATCGTGATGTTAATGTTTGTAATATCTTCATATCATGTATTCGCATTTATCTAGATTAGATTAGAGCTGGATGATAATAAAGATACATTTTGTGATGATATAAACAATCAAACAATTGATATTTACTATATAGTATCGCCTTCAATGAGCAACTTTATACAGAGAACTGTGCAATAATATTGTTACATTATACATTTATTGTATAATAGACCTGTTTTTGTTTTTGTTTTTTAAATCAAGGAGTAAATAGCCTAATCTTTTGTTATCCTGTTAAAAAATTTGAATATCGTGAAAATGTTTTTTTTTGTAACTTATTTCAAAAAGTGATACTTTCATATATTCTACATTCATCATAAGTAAAACATTTCAAATGTTTATTTCTTTTAATTTTGATGATTAGAGCTTACAGCTCATGAAAGTCAAAAATCCAGTATCTCAAAATATTAGAATATTTACATTCGAGTTTGAATAAATGACCATCCCTACAGTATAAATTCTGGGTATCTCTTGTTCTTTGAAACCATAATAATGGAGAAGACTGCTGACTTGGCAATGGTCCAGAAGACAATCATTAACGCCCTCCACAAAGAGGGTAAGTCACAGAAAGTCATTACTGAAAGGTGTGGCTGTTTACAGAGTGCTGTATCAAAGCATATTAAATGCAAAGTTGATCACAAGGAAGAAACTGGGTAGGAAAAGGTGCACAAGCAACAGGGATGACTGCAAGCTTGAGAATACAGTCAAGAAAAGCTGATTCAGACACTTGGGAGAGCTTCACAAGGAGAGAACTGAAGCACGCTCAGACATCTTCAGGAAAAGAGCTACCAAGCCACTTCTGAAAAAGAAACGTCAGAAGCGTCTTACGCTAAAGAGAAAAAGAACTGGACTGTTGCTCAGTGGTCCAAAGTCCTCTTTTCAGATAAAAGTACATTTTGCATTTCATTTGGAAATCAAGGTCTGGAGTCTGGAGTAAGACTGGAGAGGCACAGAATCCAAGCTGCTTGAAGTCCAGAGTGAAGTTTCTGAAGTCAGAGATGATTTGGGGTGCTGTGACGTCTGCTGGTGTTGGTTCATTGTGTTTTATCAAGTCCAAAGTCAATGCAACCATCTACCAGGAGATTTTGGAGCACTTTATGCTTCCATCTGCTGACAAGCTTTATGGAGATGCTGATTTCCTTTTCCAGCAGGACTTTAGCACCTGCCCACAGTGACAAAACTACTTGCAAGTGGTTTGCTGACCATGATATTACTGTGCTTGATTGGCCAGCCAACATGCCTGACCTGAACCCCGTATGGAATCTATGGAATATTTTCAAGAGAAAGATGAGAAACAGTCGATCCAACAATACAGACGATCTGAAAGCTCAATAGTGCCTCAGCAGGGCCACAGACTGATCGCTTCCAAGCCACGCCTCACTGATGCTGGAGTTTGTGCTAAACGAGCCCCGACCAAGTATTGAGTGCATAAATTAACATACTTTAAATAACTGGAACTTTTCTGTTTTTCAAATCCTTTTTTTTTTTGATTAATCTTAGGAAATATTCTAATATTTTGAGATACTGGATTTTTGACGTGTGTGTGTGTGTGTGTGTGAGAGAGAAAACTCTGTACACTGCAGTTCAAAAGTTTGGGATCAGACTTTCATGAGCTGTAAGCTCTAATCATCAACTTTTGAAATGTTTTACTTTTCATGTAATGAATCCAGAATATATGAAGTATCACTTTTTTAAAATGGGTCACAAAAAAAATTTCACGATATTATAATTTTTTGAGATGCACCTGTATATGAATTTTTTTTTTTTTTCAGATATCTGGGGACTTATGGTGACAATTCTGTCTCCACACTGTAGTGATGTAAATACACACACACACACACACACACACACACACACAACCCTCCTCCTGTTGTTTTAACAGAACTGTGATAACTAATTAACCAGTGACTGAACACACACACACACACGGTCGTGAGCGGAGGCTGTGGTGAATAAGGAGACAGTAAAGCACATTTGATCATTTACAGCTCATCAGAGACACTGTACTGTACTGTACTGACTGTGAAATGAGCTGTTACTCTGAGGATGTGATCCACTTCTCACTGCATGTGTGTGTGTGTGTGTGTGTGTGTGTGTGTGCGGGTTTTTGTGACAAATGAGGACATAAATTTGTATAATGACAAGGGAGATTAAGGGAGAAAAAGATTTCTATTTTGAATAAATGCTGTACTTTTTAACTTTTTATTCATCAAAGAATCCTGAAAAAAGTATCACAGGTTCCAAAAAAAAAAATTTAAGCGACACAACAGTTTCCAACATAAAAAATAATAATAAATCGACATCATAGAATAATTCATGAAGGATCATGTGACCTTGAACACTGGCGTAATGGCTGATGAAAATTCAGCTTTGCATCACAGAAACAAATTATATTTTAAAGTATATTAAAATAGAAAACTGTTATTTTAAACTGTAATAATATTTCACAATTTTACTGTATTTTCACAATTTTTGATCAAATAAATGCAGCCTTGATGAAGCAGAAGAAACTTCTTTAAAAAACATTAAAAATCATACTGATCCCAAAATTTTGAATGGCAGTGTGACATGAGTGAGTGTGTGTGTGTGTGTGTGTGTGTGTGTGAGATAGTAAAGACAAAAAAGAACACAGAGTTACAGCACTCACTCCTGACCAACATCAGAAGGTCGTTTCACCCTGAACACACGGCTGAGACGCGCTCACATGAAGAACTCTAAACATCTCGTTTGCTTTGCTGTCATTCTGATAGAGAGCAGTGTGGTCAGTTAATGAGCACTAATGCCATGAATCTCATTATCTCATTAGGAAACCTGTTTGTCAAACGGCCTGCGCTGATATGATTCATCGTGTGTATCTTGGATACTTTTGCTCTGATTGTCGCTCGCATGCAGGAAGTAAAAGAAACAGAAGTCATTGTGCTCTGAGGTCGTCACAGGAGCAGCTGAGCTATGAATAGAGGACAATAAAGGACGTTATGACTTTGTAGATAAGGCAGGAGGAAACCCGCTCAATGGAGGCATGTTCAGCTCGTTTGTGCTGATCAGAAACAGACAACAACCAGACAACATTAACATCACACAGAGGAGAGTGTCAAAACACAACCACTTGGAGCTCCATGATGCGAGATATTATACACATTCCTCTAGCATGCATTTACATTGGAATACAATGGAAAAGTAGTGCATTGGAATGGAAAACGTGTCCATCATAGAGCAGTTCTGTGTAAGACATAAACCTCCACATCGATGGTTCCATGAAGAACCTTGAACATCCATGAGTCTTCTCATTGATCAAAATCTACTTTATAGAGAAGAAAGGGTCTGTAGATTATTAAAATGTTACATTAATGGTTATGGAATGGATCACTGTAAGGTTCTTTGGAGCCAAAATGGCTGGCAAAACCCCTTTATTTTTAAGTGTGTAGATGAATTGAGTAAAACTAAATTCCCTAAAAAAGACTCCAGAGACCAGCACAATTTTCCTCTAGAAAACAGCAGAAATCCTCCAGAGACTCAAGCCTCCACCAAACAAGCTCCACTGCCGTTACATCTCAGTGGCACGAGTGAATGTGCCAAACACAGAGTAGTGAAAAATCTGAGCGATGCCAAACCCATGGGCTCAGTTTCAGTCTGCTGAGATTCTCTCGCTTAGACAAAACGGCATAATCACTTCTCAACAAGCTGCCAAATAAACGATACACTTACTGAACTCAGCTGACGTCATCACAGCACACAAACAAATACAAACAAACGCTGGGAACATCCAGAAATACTCCCACAGAATCACAGGCCTCGGGCCAGAGGAGGTTTCACATGGTCCCAGATGAGGAACAGCTAGACGCAGCTGGTGTTTTTAACCGCTCGCGGTCAGAAGTGTCTTCAGTGCTGCTGTTTCTAACATAATGGAGCAAAAGTCTTTACATAACACTGCAAGATATTCAGCTGGAGTTATGTAATCTAAAAGTAACTACTAAAGTAACGCATTACTTTTACAATAAAATATCTGAGTTACTTTTTCAAATAAGTTACGCCAGTTACTGTGTTACCCATGTATTGACTGACAGCTCTTGTGTTGCCATGTTGAGAGAAATCGAGTAAACATGATCTTACTGTAGTTCTAGACTAAATGTGACCCTGGACCACAAAACCAGTCTTAAGTGTCAATTTTTCGAAATTGAGATTTGAGATCATCTGAAAGCTGAATAAATAAGCTTTCCATTGATGTATGGTTTGTTATGATCGGACAATATTTGGCTGAGATACAGCTATTTGAAAATCTGGAATCTGAGGGTGCAAAAAAATCAAAATATTAAGAAAATCGCCTTTAAAGTTGTTCAAATGAATTCTTAGCAATGCATATTACTAATCAAAATGACGTTTTGATATATTTAAAGTAGTAAATTTACAATATATCTTCATGGAACATGATCTTTACTTAATATCCTAATGATTTTTGGCATAAAAGAAAAATCTATAATTTTGACCCATACAGTGTATTTTTGGCTATTGCTACAAATATACCCCAGCGACTTAAGACTGGTTTTGTGCTCCAGGGTCACAAATGTCAGCATGCATTTACTCATCTCACTTGACCAAAAGCAGATTCAGAGTTCCTTAAAATGAATGAAAACAATGAAATGCAAACTCAGAATATGATGCAAACATGCAATAATTAACACAAATATCCTTTATGTATTTAATCCCATTTTATTAGTGTCCAATGATCCAATTTAACCATGCTAATAAGAAAAAATTACTTCAGATAAACATTTGTGTTTAATTTTATTTTTTTTTCATTGCTGAAGAGTGTTGAACTTTCTTCTTCTGTGTCCTATTCTTCATGCAATCCAGAATGGCAGCACAGCTGAAAGGTTTGCTTGAGCTGTGCCCTCATTTACTTCAGCCTATTTATTTCACTTTCGGGGCCCTATCACAGACCCGGGGCAATGCGGCGCCAGGCGTGACACAGGTGTTTTTTGCTAGTTTCAGCCCAACCTCATTTTAACGTCCTGCACCACGTTGTATAAATAGCAAATGCATTTGTGCCCATTTGTGCGCGCTGGTCTGAAAACCAGGTGTGTTCAGGCACATCGTTGGCGCGTTTGCTATTTTGAGGCAACTGAGGCAAACTTTTGAGGCAAACTTTTGAGGCAAACTTGGTCTAAAGTCAATGGCGTAGTATATTTTTTTGTTATTTAAAGAGCGCGTTAGTAATATGCGTCTATAGGCGGGTCCACAACTAGAGCTGGGTATCAAGTTCGATACTTTTTAGGCACCGAACGAATTGCCTCGATACCATCGAGTATCAAAAAACGTCTTGATGCGGTGATTTCAGCGTCTGCCGTCTCACTAAATGAGGACATAAACATGAACAACATCTCTTTACCGTTTGATTTGAGTAATACTAGCATCATATGCACACAGAACTTTAAAGGTATTCACGGCAACCCGTCATAATAAAAGTTCGGTTTAACTGCGGCAGAAATATATTACTATTGTTCAGCAGAATGCACATACTGCTACTACTAGCCTAAAATTATTAAAACTTCATTTTAATTTTAATTATTTTACCCCCTTTGTTTGCCAAAATAGATAAAGTTTGATTTTCAATATGAATGAAATTAATGTTTTATGCCTTCATTTGAAAACCAGATACAGAACATAGAATTTCTGAGGAAAAAGAAAAATTTCATAAGGCTATTTTAAGAATAAATTTGTTTTATGCATTCAAATAATTAGACATACTACAACACAGAATTTAATAACAATAATACATATGGTGAAAGAAAATAAAACACCCACTTATGAAAGTGGATAAAGATTTTAAATTTCTTGCCCTCGGTGTGAAAGGGCTTTTACATGTGCCAAAAATATAACTTTTTATATTAAAAACAAACATGCAAGCCTAGCCCAGAATTGAAAAGTATCTTAATGCATTACTGTCCATAAAAAGTAACTATGTAATATAATTAGTTACTTTTTTAGGGAGTAACACATTACTGTAATGCATTACTTTTCAAAATAACTTTCCCCAACACTTAAGATATTAGTGAAGAGCATCTTATCTACTGTAGAGAATCCTGTTAAAAAGCTCCTCTGTGAAAACTCATCACACTACAGAGACCAGCAGCTCAAATCTCATGATCCAGCGAAACCCGGTGTGAACCCTTAAAATACGACAGGACCGTAAGATGTCTCAGCAGCTGAAGATAACACCACGGCTCAATGAAATTAATGGAAACATTAGCGGTTATGTAACAGGGCTCCATATTTAACCCGTAGCACTGGGACCTGCACCGCTCATAACACCAATTACTGAAACTCACTGGAGAGCGACTCGTCGTACAGTGTGTCCCTATTAAGGGCCGTTAACCATTTACTTCCCTACACAGAACCACCTCAGATTAGAGCTGCTCAGAATTACAGTCAAGGTTCAGGAAGTGCTAAATCATCGACCGCATTGATGCATTAAAACCCGTTTAATCCCAAATTTTTTACCCAAACATGAAAATATCCAAAAATGATGTGTCATTAGTGACCCTTTGAAATACTCTATAATTACTTTTTGAAAAAGTGTATGAAAAATTGTGCTTTATGGTCGGTGGGATAATGTGTATACTGAATTAACATATTTCTGCAGTCATAAAAATGGTTATATATCTCAGCTCTTTTAAACTGTTTGATCACATTCTACGGTTACTATTATGCATTAAAAAAAAAACATTAATAGGAACACTGAGATAAAAGACAAAAAAACTATCAACGTGTTTCAAAATTGTTACTTTTTTGTCAAATATAACATCAAACTTTTATATTAGTGCTACCAGCATTACAACAGCAGTATTTTTTGTAACACTTGAATTTTTAATTTAGTGCAATATTTTGTCATTGCAACATTTAAGTGTAATTTTCACTAACAACTGCAATTGGATTTATATTGTATACCTAAATTCACTGTTATCCCATCTATCATCTATCGTGACCATCAACATGTTTACTCATTCTATGACCACACTCAACACAATTTAATAATTGTGAATTCATATATTTATACTAGACACCTTAAAGATAATGTGCATCAAAAATCTTTATGTTAACATACTTTACTAGCCTTTCATTTTTTGAGCTTTGATGCATCCATCATCTGCTCAAGGTGCAAACAGTAAATAAACTGCTCTGGTCATGTGACAATTTGCACTAATCATGTGAAACTGCACATATTTAATTAGACCCTTTATTTTTCCCATATTTGCAGAAAGTGCACTAAAACATCAGTCAGTAAGGTTTTTAGAGCTTTATGAATGAACAATTGTGACCGGTGGGATTAAATGGGATTTAATGAAGTCTCTGCAATACTTGTAATTAGAGCATTTTTCATTTTATAACGCTCATAATCAGATTACAGTAACTTTTTATGGATTATGTGATTACATATTGTTCACACAGTGGCATTTAATTATTCATAATTTATTGATATTCCCCTAAATTCTTATTTAAATGTTAATTTATAAGCAATTAGGCTATGTATGAAACAAATAAGTATGTAAGTTACTAAACACTGGTGAGCTGTCATCATATCCAGTGAGCTTCAGTATGCGTTTATTATGGAAAGTCAGGACAAAATATTTCAAACCTGGAAGACTTTGGGTGTATAATGTCATTGCTGTATTCATTTTTATTAATGTTTGTTGATGTAATGCAAGGATTCCCAAAAATAAACAAATGTTTTTATGATTTAATTAATTATTAGCATTCTGATATCTCACAAACCCACTGCCGTTCTTACATTAAGCCCATTTTGTGAAACCCAGGTGTAAAGTAATGTTTAATAAATTTTATTGCTTTTTTTTTTTTTTACAATATATTTACATTTAGTCATTTAGCTGACGCTTTTATCCAAAGTGACTTACAAATGACTTATTAATTTTTATATCAATATGGTACATTTAGTGGTAACTTTAAAACAAGTTAGATAAGAATGTAGGCCTAATCTAAAAAAAGTAGTCAGAATACATTATGTTACTAACTACAGTTTTCATCATGTAATCTATATTCATAACGGACTACAATTTGTATGTAATCCACCCAGCACTGTGTATTAATAACATGATATAAACAACTGCAGTGAATTCTGAACTCATCAGTAATATAAAGGTATATGCAGTGATGTAATAACACAGCACGGATATTAATGTACTGGCAGTGATGTTTTAATGAAGTCTGATTACAGTAGTGATATAAACAATTGCAGTGATGAAATAATAACTGATCTCAGTGATATAAACAACTGTAATGATGCAAGTAATAATAAAATCTGATCACTAATGTAACGGCAGTGATGTGTTAGTGAAGTCTGATCACAGCGGGGTTAATAGCGCACAAATATTACCGCATTAATTGAAAAGCTTACACAGGCGCGTGCACGTGACGGGCTCTGCCATGGCAACCGGGACAGTATTTACCGCGCGCAGCCGTTAAACCAGCGAACGGAACGGAACCGTGATCAACACAGAAGATAAACACAATAATACACACTACAACACAGCTAACGCGCTTTTGGTTGAGTTTAAAGAGAGTGATTTACAAACACCGCCAGTACACGATCTACAACATACAAGTGTGTGTTTGTGTGGTGTGTAAACACACACTCACCTGTTTCTGTGTTTCTTCCCGCTTTTACCGCATGGCAGAAGCACAAACACGCACGTCTCGGCAGGTGACGGTGACTGTCAATGAGTTTCTCGGTTAAATGCCAAAATGAAGAGCCGCTTGTGTGAGTTTGACTCGCGCTCCGCCTCACCGACCCCCGCGCGCGACCCGACAGCGCCTCCACGCGCGCGCACGCGTCATCACACCTGAGCGCGCAGGTGAACGTGCCATTCAAATTAATGACAGCTGTGTCTATCAAAACCAGTCATAAGGGTAATTTATTAATATTTTAAATTGATATTTGCTTTATCTGAAAGCTGACTAAATCAGCTTTCCATTGATGTATGGTTTGTTGGACAATATTTGTCTGAGATACAACTATTTGAAAATCTGGAATCTGAGGGAGCAAAAAAATCAAAATATTGAGAAAATCGCCTTTAAAGTTGTTCAAATGAAGTTCTTAGCAATGCATATTACTAATCAAAAATTAAGTTTTGATATATTTATGGTAGGAAATTGACAAAATATCTTCATGGAACATGATCTTTACTTAATATCCTAATGATTTTTGGCATAAAAGAAAAATTAATAATTTTGACTCGAGCAATATATTGTTGGCTATTGCTACAAATATACCTGTGCGACTTAAGACTTCGCGTTTTGTGCTCTAGGGTCATATTTAATAATGATGCTTCAAATATCCAGTGTTGGAAAGTAACTAGTAAATTAATAAAAAAATTAATGTAACTAATCAGTCAGGCCTACAGTTATTGAGAAAAAAATGTATATTTAAATTACAGTTACTTAAGAAAATGTTAATGATTATGAAGGGGTTACATCTGAATATATTCACACACACACACACACACACACACACACACACACACACAGACAGACAGAGAGCTTATTTATTTCATAAATTGCATTGACTGCTTTAAACTATGAGACACCTGGAGTTTAGTACACAGGACTTTGATAATAATTTGATAACTGTTCTATTTCTTATTTGGGTTTGTGTATATGCTTTATTTTTTAAGATTAACTGATTTAAAATTAAATTATTATAATCTTTATTCAAGTGATGAAGGATTTTGAAAGTGACAGTAATCAGTGTTGAGTTCTATACTGTAAGGTTAACCCTGCCTGCTTTGTTTGAAAATGATTAACATTAGAAATTAATAAAAGTAATCAAATGTAATCAGTTACGTTACTTTAATACAGTAATTGACATATTACATTTTAGATAGGGTAACTTGCAATCTGTAAGCTTCCCAACACTGCGAATTAACAATAAACAATAAATAAACACACCATTATCAACATCACCAGCTGGAAATATGAAACCATATTCATTTCAAACACTCTGATGATGAAGGCGATTTATTAATAGCTCAAACAAAGCAGAACAAAAGCTCTATTGGGATCTGTTTGACTCGGGGTGTGACGGTGAACTAGTCCTGCTTTAATCTCGATGAAAGATGTTCTTCTCTGATGATTTTAGTCTGTGCTAATATTTATTGGAAAATGGTGAGCTCTGCCTTAATGTAAATCATTAATAAGCAAAAGATCAGCTCAGTTCAAAGGAAAAGAGGAGCATTTCTGGTACATCGTGTCGTGTGTGTGTGTGTGTGTGTGTGTGTGTGTGTGTGTGTGTGTGTGTGTGTAACTGGTATTCCTTCACTGATAGGGAGCAAGTCCTCACAAAGACAGTAATTTTGGCTTTGGGGACATTGTTGGTCCCCATAAGGAAAAAAAGCTTATAAATCAAGAATTTTGAGAATCTAAAACAGCAGAAAGTTTCGTGTGAGGAGTAGGTTTAGGTAAGGGGATAGAAAATACAGTATTTACAGTAGAGAAACCATTACACCTTGAACCCATAAAACATGGAAGTGTGTGTGTGTGTGTGTGTGTGTAAATAGCACTCCTCTCTTTACACACCTTCTCTTATTTACATTTTGCATAAACTAAATGTTATTTTTCCCAGTGTGGCTAGTCCTTTAGGAAAATTAGCCATGGTCACTACAAATAAAACAAAAAGAAACATGGTATAGTTAACCACAAATTAACAACGGTTTTGCTACATTAACCATAGTTTAACCGAGGTATTTGCAATAAAACTGTGGTTAAACAAATGGTAGTCAATATGCCAAAAAAATAAACATGGTTACTTACTACCATTTTACTATAGGTAGTAAGTTTTATGCAAAAAAAAAAAAAAATATATATATATATATATAGCATAAGTAAATATTTTAAATTAACAGTATTAAAATGAAGTAAGCATGCTGCAGTAAAATATAAATAAAATAAAAACACAATAATATTCACTGTAACTATGGATTGTGTTGCTTCAGTAAAGTCGTTGGTTGTAGTTCTTTATTCGATGCTTTCACTATCATACGTGTCGTTTTTAATGAAAAATAAAAAGCTAGCAGAGGATGGTTTCGATCCATCGACCTCTGGGTTATGGGCCCAGCACGCTTCCGCTGCGCCACTCTGCTCTCGGTGCACAAGCTGGAATATCACTGTACATCAACACAATACATAAACGCGCTTTCTGCGGACTTAGCTGTCAGGTTACGGAGCCACTATTAGAATGATGACATTACTTATAATGGTGACTCATATTACATTTGCATTATGTATTTATATGTCTTTAGATATTCATAGGAGTTCACTTCGCTTCTTCTATCGCTACATCTGGGCTAACCGAGCCTTCTCTGCGCTGAGCAGCGCCCTCTGCCGGTGTACTGAAATATCCCATACTGCACACTACAAAACCCCTGGAAATAACACGTCTGCTGCTATAATTAAAAAATAAAAAATAAAAAATAGAAAGAGAGAGAAATAAAAAATAAATATGAAACAAAAAATAACCCATACACAGTGTTGGTAATTAGTAATTAGTTACTGTAATTTAATTACCTTTCAGTTACTTCTTATGTAATTAAACTTAATACTGTGTATAGACTGTAGAACATTTATATACAATAAAACAGTGCATTTAACATAAAAAATTTAATCATGTTTTTTATGCACCCTTCTCACTTTAAATACTTTGAATTAATAAGAATATTGGTTTCACTTTAGTGTCCAATTCTCACTGTTAACTAGTTGAATATATAGCATGAATATTACTGGGATATTGGCTGTGCATTATTACTTATTAAAAATCACATATTAATGTATTATTCTGCAAGACCTTATTCTAAATCCTTAATCCTACCCCAACTACTTTACTAAGTATTAATAATAAGCAGTAATTAGGAGTATATTGAGGCAAAAGTCACAGTTTGTTGATAGTAAATAGTGAGAATTGGACTCTAATCTAAAGTGTAATAATTTATGTAGTTATTAGAAAGTAACTACATAAGTAACTGTTTCATGTCTATTGTCGAGGTTGATATAGGATTTAGAAAGTAATCAGTAATAAGCAATACTTTTTGGAGAGAGTAATTTGTACAGTAATCTAATTATACTGCTGAAGATGTAATTAGTAACTAGTAATTAATTACTTTTTTTGGAGTAACCCAACACTGTTCATAGTGTTATTTACGGTCGCACAAGGCTGTGTTCCCAATGGAACAGTAGCATACTACTTAGCGGACACAGTGTATATACTTTAATTAAAATATTACGTGAAACTTTGCACAAAACGATAAACGTTGAGGGCTATTAACATTTTACTTTCTGCGCACTAAAAAAAAAAAAAAAAAAACCATCGATACTGCAGAAGTAGTACGGGTAGTACGGGTAGTACGGTAGTGTGGTATTGCGAACACAGCCCGCGTCGTTCTGCGTCCCTCATGTGATGAAAACACGGAAAACGGAAGAGGCTTTCGTGCTCTCGGGGTGAGAAAATAAACATCAAATACGAGCTTAAAATACATCATATAATCCTCATGTCATCTAATTCTTATTCGTAATCTATTATCGCTGTGTTTACGTGATTAATCTGATGTTCGACGTACCATTGCAATGTTTTGATCGAAGTGTATTTATTTATTTATCGCATAGAAAACATAAGGCGCGCGCTCAGTGTTGGATATTCGTCGGTTTCTTCATTCATATCTCAAGATTGCGATAATTAAACCGCTTTATTCTAATTAATTAAACCGCTTTATTCTGTCGGATATTTAATGTACTTTCAGTTTCACTCGGTTCGGTGTTATAAACACCCGTACAGATGGTCTGAACCACACGATTCGCTCTCGCTTCTGCTTTTATGTCTCTTTTAAGTGATTTTATTCTATTTTCATGCGAAAATGCAGAAAGGATCACGCGCTGATGCGGGAAATTCCCGCAGATCTGTGACGTCACGGCGAAACATAAATCCCGCAGCTGATTTCACAATATCCTCATTACACGTTATCATCATATTAACTGCGATTACACTTGTGCTTTGTCAGTTTTGGTGTGAATGTCACTGTTTTTCGGGAAACCGAAAGCTAAAGCGTTACGAAACGGAACAGCTGGGCTGCCATAGTATCAGATGGTAATACTATGGTATCTGAAAATATACTATAGTACGTTATATGTGACCCTGGACCACAAAACCAGTCATAAGGGTCCATTTTTTTAAATAAGCTTTCCATAGATGTATGGTTTGTTAGGATGGGACAATATCTGGCTGAAAATCTGGAATCTGAGGGTGCAAAAAAATCTAAATATTGAGAAAATCGCCTTTAAAGTTGTCCAAATGAATTCTTAGCAATGCATATTACTAATCAAAAATGAAGTTTTGAGATATTTACGGTAGGAGATTTACAAAATATCTTCATGGAACATGATCTTTACTTAATATCCTAATGATTTTTGGCATGAAAGAAAAATGGATAATTTTGACCCGTACAATGTATTGTTGGCTATTGCTACAAATATGTGACCCTGGACCACAAAACCAGTCTTAAGTGTCAATTTTTCGAAATTGAGATTTATACATAATCTGAAAGCTGAATAAATAATCTTTCCATTGATGTATGGTTTGTTAGGATGGGACAATATCTGTCTGAAAATCTGGAATCTGAGGGTGCAAAAAAAATCTAAATATTGAGAAAATCGCCTTTAAAGTTGTTCAAATGAATTCTTAGCAATGCATATTACTAATCAAAAAAAAGTTTTGATATATTTACGGTAGGAGATTTACAAAATATCTTCATGGAACATGATCTTTACTTAATATCCTAATGATTTTTGGCATAAAAGAAAATTTGATAATTTTGACGCATATAATGTATTGTTGGCTATTGCTACAAATATACCTGAGCTGCTTATGACTGCTTTTGTGCTGCAGGGTCACATATGGTGAAGTTCTTCCGCGATGATGCTGTTGTTTGTGTATTTGATTTGTGTTTTCGGAATTTGATTGAATCCACCTGCTCCTCATGAATATGTAATGTATGCAAATGTGTTTCCAGGTGAATCTATAGAGTCATCATGCAGAGTACGGCGAACTACCTGTGGATGATGTCTGACCTGCTGGGTCAGGGAGCCACAGCCAACGTTTACCGCGGTAGACACAAGGTATCTGTGTGTTTATGTTGATATTACACTGTATATATTTAATTTGCTTTGTGTTGTAAACTACAGCTACATTGTGCTGTACAGAGGTGGCGTGAATCTTTTGAATGATTCGTTTACGTTTTACCAGTGTTTACTTATTGCGAGTGATGTAACGTGATTGAAAATCTCGCTGTGTGTCTGTAGAAAACTGGTGATCTCTATGCGGTCAAAGTGTTTAATAACCTGAGCTTCCTGCGTCCGCTGGACGTCCAGATGAGGGAGTTTGAGGTGCTGAAAAAACTCAACCACAAAAACATCGTGAAGCTCTTCGCCGTTGAGGAGGAGGTGAGACCGACGCAGTCTTGTATCGATCTCATCTTAGACATCTTATGTCAAATGCAGCTTATACACAGGAATAGTTTCTCCAAAAATGGAAATGTTCTCAATCTCAGACCATCCAAGAGTTTGTTTCTTCATCAGATTTGGAGAAAACTCTTCCCTGTTTTACTTTCACAAGTAACACCTGTAATACCTGTTTGCTCCAAACTATGAGCATCACAGGTCACTGTTTTGTGTTCTTGTCATTCAGAAATATGATGATCATTTGTTGAATGTGTTGTGTGTCAGTCGAACACGCGTCATAAGGTGTTGGTGATGGAGTACTGTCCGTGCGGAAGTCTCTACACGGTTCTCGAGGAACCGACCAACGCTTACGGACTCCCGGAAGACGAGTTCCTCATCGTTCTGCAGGATGTCGGTAAGTTCTAGATTCAGTGGAAAAAGTTCTTTAGATTTAGAGTTCCAAAACAGTGGACCAATCAGAAGAGCCTGGAGGCGGGGCTAGTGTTGCCAGCTTTTGTTTACAGTAGCAAGTTGGCATGGCAACATGGCAGAGGAGGCATTATGCAGTGCAATATTTTTATTTTTTTAAAGCCATTCCTGAACACTGCGTTTCGCATTTTTATATGTGCTATTGCGCTACAGCTTTTCTATGTAAACGCGCTAGATGGACGTCTTTCGCAGCTTCTCACACATGAGTGTCGTGTTTTTAAGATGCCGTGTCAAGTTAGAAGAATTTCAACTTTTACACGCAGTGCCGCGCAGCGGTGTCAGTTCCAAAACAGTGGACCAATCAGAAGAGCCTGGAGGCGGGGCAAGTGTTGCGAGCTTTTGTTTACAGTAGCAAGTTGACATGGCAACTGTTTTATTTGATGGCAACATGGCAGAGGAGGCATTATACAGTGCGAAATTAAAAATTTTTTGCGCTATTGTGCTACTTTTCCATTGTTTTACTACGTAAACGCGCTAGATGGACGTGTATGACTTTTTTATTTGATATGGCTAGACGAATGCGTTCTGTGCTGTGCTTTTTTTAAAAACCATTCTCGCACGTTTTTAGATGCAAATACGCGTTCTGTGTGAACGTTTCTTTGGTGAAATTCCCTTTTCGTAGCTTTATTTTTGCGAGTTTCTCAGTGCTGCTGCTGCTGTTTGTGACAGTGGCGGGAATGAATCATCTGAGAGAGTACGGGATCGTCCATCGAGATATCAAGCCTGGGAACATCATGCGTGTGATCGGAGAAGACGGACGATCCGTCTACAAACTGACCGACTTCGGAGCCGCGCGTGAGCTGGAAGACGACGAGCAGTTCGTGTCGCTTTACGGCACAGAGGAGTATCTGGTGAGCTGAGGATGATGGGAAACATGACGCCCGTGTTTCACGATCCTCGCTGATCTCTCGGTGTGTTTTTGCAGCATCCGGACATGTACGAGCGAGCCGTGCTGAGAAAAGACCACCAGAAGAAATACGGAGCCACGGTGGATCTGTGGAGCATCGGAGTCACGTTTTATCACGCCGCCACCGGCAGCCTGCCGTTCAGACCGTACGAAGGGCCGCGCAGGAACAAAGAAGTCATGTGAGTGCCATCAAGCACACTTCAGATTGACATGTTTGACTCGGTGCTGGACTATTCAAGATTTATATTAAAATTTTTAGTGAACTTAAAAACATAATAAGTAAAATCCTCTTTATTAACCATCTGGTTAAAGAAAGTTCAATTCTAAGTGAATAGAACTTCACATGAACTTCAACATGGTGTAGATGTAAAACAAATGACCCCCCACTTTTTGAATAAATATTTTACAAAATATTTTTAATATAAAATTGATATATCATAAAGCCATAAGTTATGTTCCGAATTTGAAGTTGATATTAAAAACTAAAAAAATTAAGGTTTCTGTGAGATTTTATTTAGGCGTTATACCAAAAATAGCCACCGGGTGACATCCAAATTCCATTTAATTTTTTTTCACGCAATTTCCTGTCACAAATTTATACACTTCTTCCACAGTATTACTTCTATCACAAAATCTTGGAATCTTGAGACTCGGGTCTTTCCCAACAGTATGTATTTTGTCAAGATCATAAAAAGTTTTGATTATAAAATATCATAATACGTTTTGTAATTTGACGCTTGACACTGTTCACTATAGGGTATAAAACCGGCATAGAATGCATTTTTCCATTTTAACGCGCTACTTTTTCAATGTTTTTACATATAAACACGCGCTAGACGGACGTGTATGACCATTGCTCTCGCGTCTCTTGCAGTGTCTTGCACACAAACGCTACATTTTAAAAACGCTGTGTCAAATTAAAATAATTTCAACTTTTACACGCAGCGCCGCTCATTGATGTCAGTTCCAAAACAGTGGACCAATCAGAAGAGCCCGGAGGCGGAGCAAGCGTTGCAAGACTTTGTTTACAGTAGCAAGTTGGCATGGCAACTGTTTTATTTGACAGAAACATGGTTTAATGGAAACAAAGTTTGCTAATATTTTGTTTCAAAATCACTCGATTTAAAAAATATATATTTATTAAAAACATAACATTTGATTAATGAATTAAATCAGAAAGATCGCCCAGCCCTAGTTTGGCTAGTAGGGATGTAATGAGGCACCTCATGATATACTGTATTTCAGTTTCACAAAGAAATGTGCAGCATGTTGTCTGAGAAATAATAAAAGGACATCTTTTCATTTATATTTTGTCTTAAATCTCATTTTGTTAAAAAAATGATGAGAAAATCGTATCGTGAAATCAGTACTGTAAATCATACCGCATCATGAGTTGAGTGAATCGTTACATCCATATTGTCTAGATGCTGATTGTTGTTGATCTGGCAGGTATAAGATCATCACAGAGAAGCCGTCCGGCGCGATCTCGGGCCATCAGAAGTTTGAGAACGGGAAGATCGAGTGGAGCTCAGAGATGCCGATCTCCTGCAGCCTCTCCAAGTGAGTCTGAGTCTCCAGACCGTCTGATGCCTTTAGAGACGCGTGTCTGATGTGTGTTTGTGTGTCTCAGGGGTCTTCAGAGTCTCCTCACTCCAGTGCTGGCCAACATCCTCGAAGCAGACCAGGAGAAATGCTGGGGCTTCGACCAGTTCTTCGCCGAGACCAGCGATATCTTACACCGCATCGTGGTCTATGTGTTCAGCCTGCAGCAGGCCACGCTTCACCACATCTACATACACACATACAACACGTGAGTATGCGTGCAACACACACACACACACAACTCTTCATCACACACTGCAACAATGCACTTTGTTTTATGTTTTCATTTTTATTTTGTGTTTTAATTACAGAAAAACTAGTTAGTTTACTGCATATTTGACATGTTGACAAACCCATTTCCACCACCGAATTAAAAAAAAAATAATAATAATAATTATGACTGTTTATCTCACAATTCTGACTTTTCTTTTCAGAATTAGAAGTTTGCAATTTAGTGCAGTTGCACGTTAACATCTCACATTTATGAAAGAAATCAGAATTGTGAGATAAAAAGTCGCAAATACCTTTTTAAAATTTTTATTCCATTGCAGAAACAAAAAGAATAGTGAGATGTAAATTCATAATTCAGAGGAAGAAAGTCACAATTTTAAGATAGAAACTCAGATTGAGTTTAAATCTTGCAGTTTTGTTTTACTTTTTTTTTTGCCCCTCAAATTTGAGATAAAAAGGCTTTTTTAAATTCAGTGGCGGAAAAAAGCTTCCATATCAAAGTAATTATAAATGGGAATGCAAAAATTATATTTGTTGTAGTTTTCGTTCACCATTCCGGTGTGCAATAAGCTATTTTCTGTGAACGTTTGAGTCTTCAGACTCATTAGCTGCTATGTAAATAAATAACAAATGTTAAAACTATTTGGACCATAAAACCAGTCATTAGGGTCAATTTTTTGAAATTGAGATTTATATATCACCTGAAAGCGGAATAAATAAGCTTTCCATTGATGTATGGTTTGTTGGACAATATTTGGCCGAGATTCAACTATTTCAAAATCTGGAATCTGAAAAAATAAAAATCTAAATATTGAGAAAATCACCTTTAAAGTTGTGCAAATGAAGTTCTCAGCAATGCATATTACTAATCAAAAATTAAGTTTTGGTATATTTATGGTAGGAAATTTACAAAATATCTTCATGGAACATGATCTTCACTTAATATCCTAATGATTTTTGGCATAAAAGAAAAATCAATAATTTTGACTCAAACAGTATATTTTTGGCTATTGCTACAGATATACCTGTGCTACTTATGACCCTGGAGCACAAAAGCAGTCATATTTGTGCTTCAATTGTTTGACGACTTTTGCTAGTAAAAAAAACACAGAAATGTGTCACAGGTCTTTTCGTTCTGCAGTCATCTTCATGCTAATGTAAAGATCATTTTATGTCCATTTATTCAGTTGATTTATTTGTTTGTAATCTGTGTCGTGCAATATTTCCTCTCCGTCCAGGGCGAATCTCTTTCAGGAGCTGCTCTTCAGACGGACCAACATAATGCCGTCCCATCAGGACTTTCTGTACGAGGGCCGACGTCTCATCCTCGACCCCAACCGGCAGGCTCAGATCTTCCCCAAGACCTCCAGAGAGAATCCCATCATGCTGCTGAGCAGAGACCCCGTCAACACCGTCGGCCTGCTGTTTGAGGACCGTGAGTCTGACGATGCCCACAGTAATGCCATGTTCGCTAATAACTAGGGATGTAACAATATCAAAATATCACAAAACGATACTATCGCGATATGAAGTCCACGATACGATATTTATTGCGATTATTTTAAAAGGAAAAAAAAAAAGACAAATTAAAAATTGGGAAAAAATTACAATTTTTACATTTTAAAGTTAAATTATTCAATCTAGTGCACTATGAGAGTTCAAAATTAAGAGCTCCAACCCATGTTCTTAACTAAGAAAACTTAAGTGTGTATATATATATATATATATATATATACACACACACACACACACAACTCTTCATCACACACTGCAACAATGCACTTTGTTTTATGTTTTCATTTTTATTTTGTGTTTTAATTACAGAAAAACTAGTTAGTTTACTGCATATTTGACATGTTGACAAACCCATTTCCACCACCGAATTAAAAAAAAAATAATAATAATAATTATGACTGTTTATCTCACAATTCGGACTTTTCTTCTCAGAATTAGAAGTTTGCAATTTAGTGCAGTTGCACGTTAACATCTCACATTTATGAAAGAAATCAGAATTGTGAGATAAAAAGTCGTAAATACCTTTTTAAAATTTTTATTCCATTGCAGAAACAAAAGAATAGTGAGATGTAAATTCATAATTCAGAGGAAGAAAGTCACAATTTTAAGATAGAAACTCAGATTGAGTTTAAATCTTGCAGTTTTGTTTTACTTTTTTTTTTGCCCCTCAAATTTGAGATAAAAAGGCTTTTTTAAATTCAGTGGCGGAAAAAAGCTTCCATATCAAAGTAATTATAAATGGGAATGCAAAAATTATATTTGTTGTAGTTTTCGTTCACCATTCCGGTGTGCAATAAGCTATTTTCTGTGAACGTTTGAGTCTTCAGACTCATTAGCTGCTATGTAAATAAATAACAAATGTTAAAACTATTTGGACCATAAAACCAGTCATTAGGGTCAATTTTTTGAAATTGAGATTTATATATCACCTGAAAGCGGAATAAATAAGCTTTCCATTGATGTATGGTTTGTTGGACAATATTTGGCCGAGATTCAACTATTTCAAAATCTGGAATCTGAAAAAATAAAAATCTAAATATTGAGAAAATCACCTTTAAAGTTGTGCAAATGAAGTTCTCAGCAATGCATATTACTAATCAAAAATTAAGTTTTGGTATATTTATGGTAGGAAATTTACAAAATATCTTCATGGAACATGATCTTCACTTAATATCCTAATGATTTTTGGCATAAAAGAAAAATCAATAATTTTGACTCAAACAGTATATTTTTGGCTATTGCTACAGATATACCTGTGCTACTTATGACCCTGGAGCACAAAAGCAGTCATATTTGTGCTTCAATTGTTTGACGACTTTTGCTAGTAAAAAAAACACAGAAATGTGTCACAGGTCTTTTCGTTCTGCAGTCATCTTCATGCTAATGTAAAGATCATTTTATGTCCATTTATTCAGTTGATTTATTTGTTTGTAATCTGTGTCGTGCAATATTTCCTCTCCGTCCAGGGCGAATCTCTTTCAGGAGCTGCTCTTCAGACGGACCAACATAATGCCGTCCCATCAGGACTTTCTGTACGAGGGCCGACGTCTCATCCTCGACCCCAACCGGCAGGCTCAGATCTTCCCCAAGACCTCCAGAGAGAATCCCATCATGCTGCTGAGCAGAGACCCTGTCAACACCGTCGGCCTGCTGTTTGAGGACCGTGAGTCTGACGATGCCCACAGTAATGCCATGTTCGCTAATAACTAGGGATGTAACAATATCAAAATATCACAAAACGATACTATCGCGATATGAAGTCCACGATACGATATTTATTGCGATTATTTTAAAAGGAAAAAAAGACAAATTAAAAATTGGGAAAAATTAAAATTTTTACATTTTAAAGTTAAATTATTCAATCTAGTGCACTATGAGAGTTCAAAATTAAGAGCTCCAACCCATGTTCTTAACTAAGAAAACTTAAGTGTATATATATATATACACACACACACATATATATATATATGTATATGTGTGTGTGTGTATAATAAATATATATATATACACACACACACACACATATGCACACACACACACATATATATATATATATACACACACACACACACACACACACACACACATATATATATATATATATATATATACACACACACACACACACACACACATATATATATATACACACACACACACACACACACACACACATATATATATATACACACACACACACACACACACACACACACACACATACATACATACATATTTGTACTTGTATATAATTATTTGCTATTCCATCTCCCAAAGTCCCATCTGGTGCTGTGTGTTCAGCTTCTCCAGAATAGGTCCCTAAAATCTGGAATAGACTACAGCATTCTTATTCTGTAATTAAATCCTTTTGATGGCCTGTGTTTGCAGCCAGCCCTCCTAAAGTACAGCCGCGCTACGATCTGGATCTGGACGCCAGCTACGCCAAGGTAAGAAACGATTTAGTGAAATCAGATGCACAGTGCTGAGTCTCTGTATCTGAGTTTGGTCAGAAATATTGTTTATTTTAATCACTGCTGGTTGTGTTTGTTTCAAGACGTTCGCAGGTGATGTTGGGTATCTGTGGAAGACGTCCGATTCTTTGCTTCTGTACCAGGAGCTGGTGAGGAAAGGCGTCCGAGGCCTGATGTGAGTTCATGAATCAAACGAATCAAAGCGACTCGCGCTGATGAAGCGAACTGAATTGATTCACTGTTGTCTTCTGTAGAGCTGCTGCACAACAGAAACTGACAACATTAACACTGTTATTGAACTGAATCATTCTGAATAATGACTATTGTCTTCTTTAGAGCTGCTTTACAGCTGAAATTCATTTCATTAGTGAAGAATTTGCAGCATTAACTGAACTGATTGAACTGAATCATTCTGAAAAATGACTCTATTGTCTTCTGTACAGCTGCTTTACAGCTTTTTTGCAGCCTTATCACTGTTATTTTCCTGTTTATTTGTGTGAAGCTGTCTGTAAGCGCTATATGAACGTTGTGTTTCAGCGAGCTGATCAGAGACGAGTACAGTGAGACGGCACACAAGAAGACGGAGGTGATTCACATGTGTAACTACTGCAGCCAGACGCTGGAGCGAATCGAGCAGCTGTGAGTGACGCGTGATTCAGACGGAGCTCTGAGCGAGATCTCGCCAGATCTTCATCTTCCCTGTGTGTGTGTGTGTGTGTGTGTGTGTGTGTGTTTCAGGTGTGAGGTTCTGATGCAGGGAAACCTCCTGTCGGCGGAGTACGATGAGATCCGGGACACGAGGAAGAAGGTGATGCGGGTGAGATGCTGATGATTCTCAATGTCTGCGCCGGTTGCATGAAAGACCTTAAGCTAAGAAATCCCTTAGTTGTAAAGTTAAGGGAACCCTTAGTGAAACTTGGCTTGCAAGAAAAAAAACCTAAGGGTCAACTTAAGGAACCTTAAAGGGATAGTTCACCCAAAAATTAAAATTTTGTCATTAATTACTCACCCTCGTGTCGTTCCAAACCTGTAAGATCTTCGGAACACAAATTAAGATATTTTGATTTAAGATGAACGAAGGTCTTACGGGTTTTGAACGACATGAGGGTGAGTAATTAATGACAAAATTTTAATTTTTGGGTGAACTATCCTTTAAGGCTGCCACAGTGTTGCCAAGTCTGCGTCTTGCACAGATATATTTGTAGCAATAGCCAAAAATACATTGTACGGGTCAAAATGATCGATTTTTCTTTTATGCCAAAAATCATTAGGATATTAAGTAAAGATCATGTTCCATGAAGATATTTTGTAAATTTCCTACTGTAAATATATCAAAGCTTAATTTTTGATTAGTAATATGCATTGCTGAGAACTTCATTTGAACAACTTTAAAGGTGATTTTCTCAATATTTAGATTTTTTTGCTCCCTCAGATTCCAGATTTTCAAATAGTTGTATCTCAGACAAATATTGTCCGATCATAACAAACAGCTTTCAGATGATGTATAAATAAAAAAATTCACCCTTGTGACTGGTTTTGTGGCCCAGGGTCACATATATATTAGTACAACTGTGGTTTTTCCGTTATGTTCTGTTTATTGAGAGATGTAGTAACTATAGCAACCGCGGCACCCATTGACGTATGTTGCCAGAAACTACAGTGAAACACTTAGTATGAATACTTATGTGACAGTTAAGAACTTTGTTGCAACACTCTTAATGAAATGTTTTCCCCTCAGGGATACCCTGAAGTCAAAATACTGAAAAAAACGTGAGCTCTTCATGAAAGCGTGTTCATCTTGTCTGCTCTGTGTGCAGCTCTCCAGCTCTCTGGGCTCCATGGAGCAAACGCTACAGGACATCAGCAGCATGTTCCTGCCGGGAGGAAGTCTGACCGACACGTGGACGCAGCAAGTGGGAACGCACCCGGAGGACAGGAAGTGAGTGTCACTGCTTCAGCGTTCATTACACTGGAGAACAAAACAATGCATTTCCTCAAAACAAACGGGGAAAACGCTATTCATAACTATGCAAAAAATCAGGTTCTTCCTCATTACATTTGTCTTGTTTTCCAGTACAAATATCTAAACATCCTTAAATTACATTTAAATGTATTCATTTAGCAGACGCTTTTATCCAAAGTGACTTAGAAAAAAAACACATTTTCATTACTTGAAACAAAATCAACTTTAGGTGAAGGAAAATAAAATCAGGATAAATGTACCGGAGAAGCAAAGTGACTGAATAAAATATCAAAATTAAGCTAAAAAAAAAAAGAGTAAAAATTAATTTGGATAAATCTGTCAGAAAACAACACTTAATATTTTAAGTCATTTTGCTAATCCAGTAAATGTGATTTAAGAATGTTTAGATATTTGTACTGGAGAACAAGACAAAAAATATTGTTATTTTAGTATAATTGCGATTATTATTATAGTATTTGTTAATTTTTTTTTTTTTTTGTGTGTGTGTGTTGTGTGTTCAGTTTTAGCTTTATTTATTTTAAGACCATCAAATTAAACTAAATGAAAATGAAAAAACTAAAATAAAATAAGTTAAAAATTTTATATTTTATTTTATTTCAGCTAACATTTATTTTGTTTCAAGTAATGGAAAATATTTTTTTTTATGGTTTCAGTTTTAGTTGACTATAATAGCCCTGACAAAAATACAGAAGAAGAACATTATGTTTTGCAGTGAACTTGAGTTTCTGGTTGCTGACCGTGTTTCTGTCTCTCGTCTAGTGTTGAGAAGATCAAGGTGCTGCTGGATGCCATCAGCAGCATCTACCAGCAGTTCAAGAAGGACAAGGCCGAGAGACGTGAGTCTGAGAGCTCCTGAGATCTCATTAGCGCTTGTTTGCTTTTTATGTGTTTGACGTGTCTTATCTCCTCAGGTTTGCCTTATAATGAAGAACAAATCCACAAGTTTGACAAGTGAGTATCGTGTGTGTTCGCTGTAGCTGAAGAACTGAATGCATGTGACGTGTGAGTCATGATGACACGAATCGCTCTGCTTTCTGCAGGCAAAAGCTGGTTCTTCACGCCACCAAAGCGCGGGCGCTCTTCACAGACGAGTGCGCCATGAAATATCGCCTCTTCATCTCCAAGAGCGAGGAGTGGATGAAGTAAGAGGCTCTCGTTCAGCAGTCTAGAGCTCACTGAAGCTCACCTGTGATCCAAACAGTCCAGCTAGAAATGATTATAACAGCTATAAATGTTATTATTAGTGCTGTTAAATGATTAATCGCGATTAATCACATCCAAAATAAAAGTTTTTGTTTACATAATATGTGACCCTGGACCACAAAACCAGTCATAAGTGTCAATTTTGGAATAAATAAGAATAAATAAGATTTCCATTGATGTATGGTTTGTTATGATCGGACAATATTTGGCTGAGATGCAACTATTTGAAAATCTGGAATCTGAGGGAGCAAAAAAATCTAAATATTGAGAAAATCGCCTTTAAAGTTGTCCAAATGAAGTTCTTAGCAATGCATATTACTAATCAAAAATTAAGTTTTGATACATTTATGGTAGTAAATTGACAAAATATCTTCATGGAACATGATCTTTACTTAATATCCTAATGATTTTTGGCATAAAAGAAAAATCTATAATTTTGACCCATACAATGTATTGTTGGCTATTGCTGCAAATATACCCCAGCGACTTAAGACTGGTTTTGTGCTCCAGGGCCACATATAAGAGTGTGTATGCTGTGTATATTTATTATGTATATATAAATACAAACACATGCATGTATATATTTAAGAAAAATGTGTTTATATATTAAATATATTTATTTATAATATAAAATATAAGAATATGAATATATAAATATAAATGAATATATAAATGTAAATATTTTCAAAATATATACTGTATGAGTGTGTATTTATTTTTATATATATATATATATATATATATATATATATATATATATATATATATATATATATATATATATATATATACATACATACATAATAAATATACACAGTACACATACATAATGTAAACAAAAGTTTATTTTGGATGCAATTAGTCGCTATTAATCGCTTGACAGCACTAATTATTATTCAATCATGGATCGATTTACTCATCGTTGTTTTTCATTATATTGTTGTTTCAAGCTGCTTGAGTTCATGTGTTCAGACACGTTCACACTGAAAAGACAACGATAACTATATGTGACCCTGGACCACAAATCCAGTCTTAAGTGTCAATTTTTCGAAATTGAGATTTATACATCATCTGAAAGCTGAATAAATAAGCTTTCCATTGATGTATGGTTTGTTATGATCGGACAATATTTGGCTGAGATACAACTATTTGAAAATCTGAGGGTGCAAAAAAATCTAAATATTGAGAAAATCACCTTTAAAGTTGTCCAAATGAATTCTTAGCAATGCATATTACTAATCAAAAATTAAGTTTTGATATATTTAGAGTGGTAAATTTACAAAATATCTTCATGGAACATGATCTTTACTTAATAACCTAATGATTTTTGGCATAAAAGAAAAATCGATAATTTTGACCCATACAGTGTATTGTTGGCTATTGCTACAAATATACCCCAGCGACTTAAGACTGCTTCTGTGCTCCAGGGTCACATAGTAGCACAGTGCTCATTCAATAAATGTATAGTTGTGGTGTGAACTCACTGTTCTTACAGTATTTGAACGATTATTAAAACTTTAACATTATAGTCTTTGTCATTAGTGTGAACGGGCCTTTACGGTGATTTTACCACAGGTAAGCAACCGCAGTAAAATCCCTGTCACATGACCTCTCGTACGCCACTGTATTCTGTGCGCGAGCGCAGTGTCAATGGCTCTTCTGCTGTGTTGCCATGGAAACTGTGTCCGAGATGTTCTGGAGATCCGACAGACACACGCAGTGACTGATGCATGAACGTCTCCTTACAGGAAGTTCCATCACGTGCGGAAGCACCTCCTGTCTCTGACTGGTCAGTTCAGCAGCATGGAACAGGAAGTGACCCTCCTCATGCAGCGTGTGTATAAAGTGAGTAAACAGGAAGTGCTGTGTGTTTAGCTGCGCTGTAACGGCACGCAGACGCTAACGGCTCTCATGTGTGCAGCTGCTGGAGCTGTTACCGCAGAAGATGGTGCCCATGACGTCCGGAGGAATCAAACCGCAGGCGTACCTCAGTCCCAACACACTGGTGGAGATGACGCTGGGGTGAGAGATGAGCACATGTCCAGATCAGACGGATCATTACAGACTAAAAGCATCATCCCAGCTAACAATTTTTGGTTCCCAAGAATGTTCCCCGTTGGTTAGCCAGGAAGGTTTTCTTAACGTAAATAGAACGTTCCGTTTTCAAATCTCTCTGATATCACAATATTTACTCTCGTATAAATATATTAATCATAAGTAATTATTCAGTAAAGAAATCAATAAATGAATGTTAGTCAGTAAGTAAAACAAAATCATTAATTTTTTTAATTCCGTGGAAGACTGTAAAGAAACATACAAACAAACCCAATGTTTATAATATGATTTTCAGAGTACGCTTAACCTTGACTTAATTTAATTTATAAAATTGGAATTATATTATCATTATAATGTGATTTGACTGCTTTAACTTTATTAAAAGCTTATTTCAGACATGAAATTCTGCGAAAATAGTTTGTTTATGATTTTAAAAAATACACATTTTGGCATTAGTATAATCAGAAACATCTGAATCTAAATTTTTAATTAGTTTATATGGTTATGACAACTAAGAATAACCTGCAGGGAACGTTCTGGGAAGGTTCTTTTTGGGTTATTAATAAAAGAACCAATAGGGAATACTGGTAGAACGTTCTTATTTGGTTCCCAAAAAATAACCATATGGGAACGTTAGGGGAACGTTCTGTGTTTGTTGGGATAACAGTAGATCAACCTACCAAGAGTTAGTTTTAGGGCTGTCGATTTATTTCCTTAATTTGGTGTGATTAATTGTTGAAACGCAGCCTGTCCGTCATCTTACAGTGATGCAGTTGCTGATGAACATGATAGAATGCAGTTATATGAGCCTGAAATTCAAGATATGAGGGCAAAAAATGCCATTCTTATATTTATATATGATATGATATAGTGCTGTTTTTCCCCAACATCTGCACCATTGCAAATGTGATTTGTTACAACAGTTCAATAAATAAGAATTATTATTGTATTACATTTTAGACACAGTAGAGTGCATTAGTGCCGCCCCTTTTTTCAACGCAGTTGGCTCCAGAAGTATTTTTTCCGTAAGCCATGAACCGACCGTCTACGAGGAGAATCCCAACATTACACATTTTTATTTGAAACCACTGATTAACAACCCAAGAGCTCTCCGTAGGTCTGTCCTTTAATCGTTTATAAGTTATCATTAAAATCACTTTCAATATCATCAAAATCAAATCAATTTACTTCTGGAGCCGACTGTTGTGCTCACGAAGCGGTGTTTTGTTGCTGAATGAATCTGCGGTTTTTAATGAATTGAGTGAGCCAGTGATTCAGTGACTCATTCATAAAGACAGTCACTTGATTCGTTTCTGAATGAATCAGTGGTTTTTAATGAATCGAGTGAGTCAGTGATTCAGTGACTCATTCATAAAGACAGTCACTTGATTCGTTTCTGAATGAATCAGTGGTTTTTAATTAATCGAGTGAGCCAGTGATTCAGTGACTCATTCATAAAGACAGTCACTTGATTTGTTTTGAATGAATCAGTGGTTTTTAATGAATCGAGTGAGCCAGTGATTCAGTGACTCATTCATAAAGACAGTCACTTGATTTGTTTTGAATGAATCAGTGGTTTTAATGAATTGAGTGAGCCAGTGATTCAGTGACTCATTCATAAGGACAGTCACTTGATTTGTTTCTGAATGAATCTGCGGTTTTTAATGAATTGAGTGAGCCAGTGATTCAGTGACTCATTTATAAAGACAGTCACTTGATTCGTTTCTGAATGAATCAGTGGTTTTAATGAATCGAGTGAGCCAGTGATTCAGTGACTCATTTATAAAGACAGTCACTTGATTTGTTTTGAATGAATCAGTGGTTTTAATGAATTGAGTGAGCCAGTGATTCAGTGACTCATTTATAAAGACAGTCACTTGATTTGTTTCTGAATGAATCTGGTTTTAATGAATCGAGTGAGCCAGTGATTCAGTGACTCATTCATAAAGACAGTCACTTGATTCGCTTTCTGAATGAATCTGCGGTTTTTAATGAATCGAGTGAGCCAGTGATTCAGTGACTCATTCATAAAGACAGTCACTTGATTCGTTTCTGAATGAATCTGCGGTTTTTAATGAATCGAGTGAGCCAGTGATTCAGTGACTCATTCATAAAGACAGTCACTTGATTGGTTTCTGAATGAATCAGTGGTTTTTAATGAATCCAGTGAGTCAGTAATTCAGTGACTCATTCATAAAGACAGTCACTTGATTAGTTTCTGAATGAATCAGTGGTTTTAATGAATCCAGTGAGTCAGTAATTCAGTGACTCATTCATAAAGACAGTCACTTGATTGGTTTCTGAATGAATCAGTGGTTTTTAATGAATCGAGTGAGCCAGTGATTCAGTGACTCATTCATAAAGACAGTCACTTGATTAGTTTCTGAATGAATTAGCCGTTTGAGTGAATCACTCATTAAGGCAGTGATTTGTTGCCACCTACTGGTGCATTTACTTTCATATTTAGAGTATAATTTCATTGTTTTTAAAAATGCATTTCAGTATGCTTTAAAAAAACACTACTCATTTTATTATTATCATTATTCATGCAATGTGTTCAATCTAAATATTTATTTCTAAAGCTACTTTTTTGTTAAGTTGATTGATGTGTAATCAATCCACAATTAATTGGATTAATTAAGCGTCATGTAATTAACTAGATTTGAATATTTTAATCACTTGACAGCCCTAGTTATTTTATTTTAGAAATTAGCGTAGAGTCGTAAACATTCAGAGCCGATGATAATCAGGTATGTAATCTAACAACAGGTCAAAGTCAAAGTCAACTTTATTGTCATTTTCTGGCACATTGCTTGGCAATGGTTAAAAACGAAACATAGTTCCTTCAGGGAACAACGGTGTCACATATATAAAATACTACAACAAAAATAAGCATAAACCCAAAAAAAATAAAAAATAGTACAACAATGAGGAAATTAAAAAAAATATATATATGCAGAATGGGTTAAGTTATCCAGTGAAAATGCATCATAAACACATAATTCTGCTTAACAGGATGAAGAAGCTGAAGGAGGAAATGGAAGGAGTCGTGAAGGAGCTGGCGGAGAACAACCTGTTCCTGGAGAGGTGAACCTTTACATTTACTTGGACTTCTATTGCGCTTTATACAATACAGACACAGGAAAATAACAGTGTTAATGTTACAAAATTCATCAAATGTGACCCTGGGCCACAAAACTAGTCTTAAGTGTTAATTTTTCGAAATTGAGATTTATACAATATCTAAATAATCTTTCCATTGATGTATGGTTTGTTAGGATCTGACAATATTTGGCTGAGATACAACTATTTGAAAATCTGGAATCTGAGGGTGCAAAAAAATCTAAATATTGAGAAAATCGCCTTTAAAGTTGTTCAAATGAAGTTCTTAGCAATGCATATTACTAATCAAAAACGATGTTTTGATATATTTACAGTAGTAAATTTACAAAATATCTTCATGGAATATGATCTTTACTTAATATCCTAATGATTTTTGGCATAAAAGAAAAATCTATAATTTTGACCCATACAGTGTATTTTTGGCTATTGCTGCAAATATACCCCAGCGACTTAAGACTGGTTTTGTGCTCCAGGGTCACAAATATAAAACAAATTAAATTTCAGCTCTACAAAGGACGGTAGAGTCATTATTCAGATCAATTCAGTTCAAAAACAGTAGTAATTTGGGGTTTTGTAATATATAGTGATGATGATCGTAATATTTAAAAATGAAAAATCATTATTGTGTTAATTAGGGGTGTCACAATATATGGCAAATTACCATGATGATGAATCATAAAATGAAAACTACACAGTGCTAAACTCTCACATGTAATTTGTTTCATTCATACTCGCCGCTAGGGGGCGCTCTCGCACAGAAGCTCCACAAGAGAGACTCATAGGAGTAATAAAACAAATGACTTTCCAGGAAATCCCTTATATGGACAAAGGCATCCATTATAGCTGTATATGTTTGGCTTAACACACTATTGCGACAGTATATGGTTTATTTGTGTTCTTCAAGCCATCTCGGGTGTTTTTTAAAAGGACAATGTATATTTATAATGCAATAGCCATGATGATGGTGTGATATTGTGACAGTCCAAGTATTAATGATGCAAAAATCTTGTGTTTCAGGTTCGGGACGCTGACGGTGGACAGCGGCATCAGGGCCGTGGATCGAATGTGACGCGCTCGTCTCTCTCGGATCATCACAGCACAAATGACGCGCTCTGTTAGTTGTACATATGAATAGAATGTAAATAATACATATGTCTTAAACTTTACTTTATGCCATTATTTTAATCTTGCGTTGATTCTCTGAATGTCAGCATCAAACTAGAGTTGCTCTTAACCCCGAATAAGTGATTTTGATTTCTGTTCTCGCCATGAAAAGACGTATATTCGTCATTATGATCTGTATTGTGCAGTTAGTAAACGCTCCTGCTCGTGTTGGTGAACGTTACTGAAGGACTCTGACGTTTCATTAAAGCAGGAGTGTTTTCCTTCAGTGTAAATGAAAGCACTATTTATAGACTTTAATGTTTCTGTAAATGAGTAAAAAGAACGGCTGAGTTCTGATAAAACCTCTGTGTTTCTAATTTCTCACACCTTCACACATTACCTGTACCCATAATGCTTTGCTTCGGTTCACAGATTTCCTCGTATAGTTCTGCGTGACCAAACAGACACCGTGAACCCGTACGATTGACAGCTCGCGATGTCACGCCTGACCGTTTTAATTGGTTATATCACACGTGTTGGGAATTTTTTTTGCTTAGACACCATATGCAGCTGCTCTGGAAGCACGTGAAACACTGACACCAGGGGTCAAAGGTCAGCTGAAAATGTGGTTTCATGTGTGTAAGCTGCATTAGAAAGCATCGCCTTCCTCTCTGCATCTCTGATGATACAGTTATCAGTCGCCATGGCAACAGACACAAAAGCACAATCTCCTCTCAGCCGCTGTTGCCATGGCAACACTCAGACAACAGCATCAGCCTGACAAACATCCACCAACAGACGTGTAAAACGTGACGCTCATTTACATTCATATTCGCCGACGTCAGAACGGATAAATCATCTCTCAGTTAATCTACAGTCACCAGCCACCAGAGAGCGTGCATCCTAATGTCCTCATAATGATAGGAAACATCATATCTACACACATCTATGGTGAACATGCTGTTCTACATTGGGGAGCAGGCGATGACAAACGCTTAATAAACATGCTAAATAATGTATTAATGATCATGCATAGTGTGTACAAGTGTTACCCTTAATATAGTAATAGTAATGTGTAGCAGAACGGACTAGATAATTAACTAAACATCATTATATTGAACATTAACTGAACCAGAGAGCTCTCAACGGCTTTGAACTGGCTCAATATTAACACAATCAGTGAGCAGCCATAATAATGTAGAAATTAATATTGTACTGATGAAATTGTGAGGAATGATAGAATCTCCTACTATAGCAATCGATCACAAAGAGCTTAATGAGAGAGAACTTAAAGGAAGACGAGTAACCTGGACTTAATAATAGTAATAATAATAATAATTATTATTATTATATGAAGTCATGTTTTTATTACACATTTTTTGCAGTTACTCAGCGTGTTTCTAAGCTATTATAGTAATTAAATAATTACATTTACATTTTTTTTAATTGTTAAATATAATACAATAATAATTTATATATATATAAATAGGGATAGATCCATTTCCGAAGGCATAAACATAAAATTGCATTTGAAGTTTGTGAATATGATAACATAAAGTTAGAAAATGTAAAAAAAAAAAAAAATTGTTAAATACTGGTTTATTTATTTGTGTTTATATTCTTATATTTATTGGTTTTATTTTTGTAATGTGTTTTAAAGTCATAATTTTATTGCAATATATTTCTGTTTGTGTGTGTGTGTGTGTGTATTATATATTTGTGTGTATATATATATATATATATATATATAAAACTAGGGACAGTTTGATCCTCAAACGTCATTATAATTATTACTTTGACATTTTAAATGTTTCAATAGGAAATGTCCCCGTTTTCAATTCAGTAATCTGAGGACCTTATAATAATATACTATACTATAATATAATATGCAGAAATGTTTTCGGGAGGATAAGATTTCTAGGATAGAAAATATAATTGGCTCGCATATGAATAATTCATGAGCTCAATCAATCTGCCGCGTCATGGATCGAGTCTAATTTGCATACGCTGACTGGAGCGCGAGGCGAGCGCGCGCCCGCGGATCTGCTCCTCTCGAGTGACGCGACTGGATGCTCTGATTGATTTGTGAATCTGATGTAAAGAAAATATAAAGAAACACGCAAATAATGATGAAGATGATGAGAATCGACGCGGATTCATGATGGAGGAAGTAAACGATCCGAGGAGGAGAAGAAGAAGCGCGTTGATGTGAGGAGCAGAAACTGAGGTGCGTTTCCATCCGATCCGAAGCGTCTGACAGAAACACGACGAGTGAGTGAATGTGATGAAAACAACACGATCTAAACACGACTGACGCGTTTTATTGACGCTCGACATCCACGGGCCTCCAGAAGATCCGAACATCTCACAGGAGATGATGCTCATTTAATATATTCACACGTTATCCGTCATAAATCAGGGGTTTGAGCTGATATCGAGTTGATATGATCGTCAGATGTAAATATAAACGAGGGTTTTCCTCAGCGAATCTCGAAGCAATCCGTTATGAATCTTTTGGGTTGGAATGGTTATGAATCTCGCAGATGCTGCAGTGTTCAGATGAGATGTTGTCAAGGCTTCATGAATTACAGCAGCCACCAGAGTAAACATCACACACACACACACACACACACACACACACACACACACACACACACACACACACACACACACACACACACACACATATATACATCCACATCCTAATGAATGTCTCTGGAGGAACATCTTCAGCATTCAGTCTCGGATGGCTTTAATTGAATTTCTGCTTCAGCTCGAGGTCTCTGGATGATTCGGATCCGCAACACAACGATTTCACTTAAAGGGATAGTTCACCCAAAAATGGAAATTCTGTCATTAATTACTCACCCTCATGTCGTTCCAAACCCGTAAGACCTTCGTTCATCTTTGGACACAAATTAAGATATGAATTGATTTTGATGAATTCCGAGAGCTCTCTGACCCTCACATAGACAGCAAGCATCCCAACACCATCAAGGCGCAGAAATGTAGTAAGGACATCGTTAAAATAGTCCATTTGACATCAGTGGTTCAACCGAAGCTATCAGAATAATTTTTGTGTGCAAAGAAAACCGAATTTATTCAACAATTCGTCTCGTCCGCGTCACTAGGGCTGTTCAATTCCCAAATTTTTGGAATCGTTTGCGATTCCTGGTTCTGGAATCGATGGGATTTGATTCCAAGAATCGATTCTTTGCTGTTGTTTTCGATTCCTTATCGATTCTTGTTTTTTAGATCGAAGGAACCTTTTCTCGCCATGACTGCAGGATAAAAAGTAGCCTTCTCATAATATGAAGCTTTATTTGTAAAAATGACAATACATTTCTATAGCTCTGATTGATTTTAAATTATAATTTTGTCTGCAATGCCCAAAAAAAAAAACAATAGAAGCCCAATAGAAACCATCACAGAAATTCCAATGGTTTCCATTAAAATACCATTAGCTTTTTCCAGTAAAACCGTTACAAAATTTTTCCAATAGGATTTAACATCCCACCAATAGAATCCATCACATACCACCATTATAGTTTCCATTAAAACCAATACAATTCCCATTAAAACCATTAAAAACATTACATTTTCTATTGTGTTTTGTGCAGGGTTCTATTGTTTTTTATTTTCAGCAGGGCAGGGACATGCATTTATGAATGAAACAAGATATTAAGTGTCTAAAATAAATGTGCACAGTTCAGCTGAATAATGAATTTTAGTTTAACTGTATGCTTTGCCAAAAATTAACAAACTGTACACTAAAACAATATAACCAGAACATTAACAACAACACTGATATAAGAGCTCGTGGTCTATCTGTCAATCAGATGCGTTCTCGGCCTCTGATCTATAACGCTTTTTTTTTTCCAGAATTATCGTCGTATCGTTGTAAATTGTGGACAACAGCCAGTTCTACCGTAAAATAACCTCTAAATTGTTTTTTTTATTTTCTTAATTGGTGCTTTCACAAATGAAAAGGTCTTAAATCCGATCGGAAAGTCATAAATTAATAAAAAGTCATGAATAAATGTTGCATGCACTGCAATATTAGTATTTTCGTTTTATTTAAAAAAAAAAAATTAATAATCAAGATATGTTTACTTGAGATGTAAATTAAAGATATAAAGTCCTGTTTATTAAAGAAGTTGTACAAAAATAAGTTTATGATTAAAACAAGAACAGGTATAAAAACATTTCCCTTTCAATTAATTAGATTTTTTTTTTTTTGGAGCCTATTGACATATTTGTTCTTGTCTTTAGCATAAACTCAATTAATTTTGATCAGTTTCTCATAAAACAAGACTTCTTAAGTCATTTTGCTTGTAAGGTAAATGTACCTTTAGACATTTGCTCTGGAAAACAAGACTTTTTAATGAATTAAAAAGTAAATACAATCTGTTGGATGCTCTGTATTCAAGCTTTTAATCATTTACATTTAGAGATCATGCATATTGTTTTCCATTCAATGTATAAGGAATGGTTAAAGTGGGTTAGTCTTAAATTTACCTTTATAAAACCTGTAGAAACCCTGATTCACTGGAAATGTATTCAGCTCAGTTAAACTTATGAATCTCGATTAAATGTTTATGTTTCTCAATATTAAAAACTAGTGCTGACAAAAGTTTAATCGTGATTAATCGGATCCAAAATAAAAGTTTTCGTTTACATAATATATGAGTGTGTACTGTGTATATTTATTATGTGTATATAAATACAAACACATGCATGTATATATTTTTCTTAAATATATACATGCATGTGTTTGTATTTATTTATACATTATAAATACGTGACCCTGGACCACAAAACCAGTCTTAAGTGTAAATTTTACATTTAAATTTTAAAATATCATCTGAAAGCTGAATAAATAATCTTTCCATTGATCGTTGTTATGATCGGACAATATTTGGCTGAGATACAACTATTTGAAAATCTGGAATCTGAGGGTGCAAAAAAATCAAAATATTGAAAAAATCGCCTTTAAATTTGTTCAAATGAAGTTCTTAGCAATGCATATTACTAATCAAAAATGAAGTTTTGATATATTTACGGTAAGAAATTTACAAAATATCTTCATGGAACATGATCTTTACTTAATATCCTAATGATTTTTGGCATAAAAGAAAAATGGATAATTTTGACCCATACACTGTATTGTTGGCTATTGCTACAAATATACCCCAGCGACTTAAGACTGCTTTTGTGCTCTAGGGACACATATATGTTCTAGGGCTCGTATCATTCATTCTGAATTTATTTACTTCATGTAAGACATTTCTCATCTGCACGTGTAACATCATGTATTTCCACCTGCCTTCAAATCCTTCAGCACATCATCAGTGTTGTATTGAATGAAAGCAGATGATGGTGACCGATGCACCTTTACCTGTTCAGACCTTCTTTGTGTGTGCATAAAATGGAAAACCTAAGAATAAAATGGTTCTAGATGACAAAACCAGATAAACTGTCCCCGGTTACGGATGACAGGATTGATTCAATGGGAACAACAGCTGTGGAAACATGTTTTGGCGTGTTTTGCAGTGCAAACAATTGATTTTCTGATCTGTGACGGTGAGCAATCAAAAAGCCCAGTGTTAGGGTTAAAAGCAGACAATACAGCAGATACTTACATAAAATTATATAAATATCAGTTGTCACACTATATCTCCAGTATTATGTGTGATATTTAAATGATCCAAACATTTAATGCAATGCAGTCCAATGCTGATTGAGAGATGAAGAAATAAACGCTCCTCAAAAGATCCTGATGATCAGATTTGAGACGCACTGATTTTTCTAAAAAAATGTATGTCCTTATTACGTTTCTGTGCCTTGACCATGGTAGTAAAATAGTATACTTAAGCACAATTTATTCGTATGTACTGTAGTATAACTAAATGTATTTGTGGCACACTATAATTAATTTTAATAATGTTAAAATCACATTATTAAAATATTTAAGACACTTTCAAGGGGCGAAGGAACAAATATCAATACACAGAATGTGATAATGTCTTTTGTGCCATAGTCTTAGGTGAGAAATCATACAGCGGCCTTAATGATATGACAACACACAGTACAAACAGTCTCCACAGACATGCATTAATATGCCTTCATGCATCTACTGGATCATAAGATGAGTTGCCTCATTCATCCCTTACCAAGACTAATTGTTTGGTTGAGTAAGCATGGACATGTCATTGGGGTTATGAAGTGAGTATCCTCTTTAAAAGATTTCACAAGTTTATATGGGTGTGTGTAGGTCATATTTAAAGTTTTTTTTTTTTTTTTTGTGCTCAGAGAACACCATTATGAAAATCGTTTTTTTTTTAAACGTTAAGAATCTAGCCAGTGTACTTTCTTAAAGGGGTCATCGGATGCAAAATTCACTTTACAAGTTGTTTGAACATAAATGTGTGTTGTAAGTGTGTGTACACATCCATCCTATAATGATAAAAATCCACCCAGTGTTTTTTTTTTAAATCCCCTTTCTCAAATTCCTGTCAGAATTACGTAGTTCTGTACAGGCCCCTCCCACGATAGTTGATTGACAAGACCGTCTTACCTTAGACCCGCCCTGAGTGAGCCGAGAGCTGTCCATCATTGTGTCGACTCCGGTGCAGGGGAAGACAAGACGTCTCAGATTAAGCGATTGAAGTGTTTAGTTGTTGGATGTAATAATGAATAAAGCAGTCGTCATTAACTCCCGACATCTGAGCCGCTGAAGACGCAGAGGATTAACAGTACTTTCGTTTTGAAGGGAATGCACCGATCTGCCGAAATGCATCTATGTTCACTTGAATCATTCGTGATCCAGCTTCATCTACAGAAGAAGTGAGTATAAGGGTTTTTTATGAATCTTTGCCAATCAACTTTCCTAATAACGTGCTAGTTAGCCAGTTTCGCGGCTGAAGTAAACAGTACGGCTTGTCACTCCACGGAAGAGAGGGGCGGGGTCAGCAGAGCTCATTAGCATTTAAAGCAACATGGACTAAAAAAACGATGAAAACAGAACTGATTTTGACAGGGGAAAGAAGGTGTTTTTTTACACTACCATTCAGAAATTTTAACCAAAGTATGTTATAGACTTTTCATTAAGACCCTAAAGAATCATATCAACTTGTGGAAAATGGGCATCCGATGACCCCTTTAAGGTATATATTTATATATATATATATTTCATCCTTCCCTAAAAGCATTTGTAAAAAGTAAGTAAAGTAAGTTTGTGCTTGAAGAAAGCATGAAATAACTACATTTAGAGTGTATTTTCAGTTAATATAGTCAAGTAAATAAATTTTTAGGATACTTATCGTGACATAAATATATTTTAAATACAATTAAGTATATTTATTTTTCACTAGAGGTACCCTTGCTGTCTATGAAAGGTCAGAAAGTTCTCGGATTTCATCAAAAATATTTTAATTGTGATCTGAAGATGAACGAAGGTCTTACAGGTTTGTAACGACATGAGGGTGAGTAATTAATGACAGAATTTTCATATTTGGGTGAACTATCCCTTTAACATCATGATTGTCCTTCGAAACGCAGTGATTTAATTGTACCTGTCGTGTCTTTCAGCTTTGATCCGACACAGAGAGGGCAAATGGTGTACTTCCTGTCCGTGGAGGGCATAAAGCCCTCGTTCCACTCCGCCCTCCTCTTCAACCCCGCCATCAACTACTCCGACAGGAACGATTCCTCCACGCCGACGCCTGTCGTCTGCCGTTTGGACGCCTCCTCGTCCGCCGCCTCCCCACAGAGCAATGTCTCGCTGACGTCGTACGACCTGTCGCCGGCGGAGGTCACGCTCCTCGGCCTCGTGTTCGGGGTGTTCTGGGTCATATCGGTGCTGGGGAACTCGCTGGTGTGTCTGGTGATCCATCGGAGCCGCAGAACCCAGTCGACCACCAACTATTTTGTTGTGTCGATGGCGTGTGCGGATCTGCTGTTGAGCCTAGCCTGCGCGCCACTAGTTCTCCTGCAGGTTTCCGCCGGTCACTGGCCTCTGACCGCGGCCGCGTGCAAAGCTGTACGATACTTGCAGCACCTGTGCCCCGGAGTCCAGGTCTACGTGCTTCTGTCCATCTGCGTGGATCGTTTCTACACCATCGTGTATCCGTTGAGCTTTAAAGTGTCGCGCGAGAAAGCCAAACGAATGATTCTGGCGTCTTGGCTCTTTGATGCTGCGTTCGTATCGCCGTGTTTGTTCTTCTACGGATCGTCGGCGTCGCAAAACCACTGCGACTTCTTTCTGGCGGACAGCTGGGACGGGTTGGCGTACGCCGTCGCGCATCTTCTCTTTGGTTTCTTGGTGCCGGCGCTGCTCATCGTGTCCTTCTACCAGCGGGTGGTGCGCTACATCTGGAGGATCGGCGCTGACGGGCGAACGGTGCGCAGGACCATGAACATCGTCCCCAGGACTAAAGTCAAAACCATTAAGATGTTCCTGATGCTCAACGCCGTGTTCCTCCTCACCTGGACGCCGTTTTACGTCGCACAGCTTTGGCACCCAACAGAAAAGACGGGCCCAAGCAGGCGGTCAGCGCTGTTCTTCGTCGCAGTGGCCTGGATCTCCTTCAGCTCCACGGCGTCCAAACCCACGCTGTACTCTGTGTACAACGCCAACTTCAGACGCGGCATGCGAGAGACGTTCTGCATGTCGTCCATGAAGTGTTATCGCAGTAACGCGTACACCATCACTGCCAGCTCGCGGATCGCCAAAAAGAACTACGTGGGCGTGGTTGATCTGCCCGTGCCGGCAAAGACGCTCATCAAAGACTCTGTTTATGACACTTTTGACCGAGAAGCAAAGGAGAAGAAGTTAGCATGGCCTATTAGCTCTAACCCACCCAACACTTTCGTATAAAGGCTCAGAAATTAACGTTGAATAGATAGCTCGCCCACAAATGACAATACTGGCGTCATTTACTCACCCTCAAGTTGTTTCAAACCTGTATCCAAAACCCGTGTTTCAAAGTTGCTTTCTTAGGGGCCGTTCACACAGAACACGTTTTTCCATTCCAATGCGCTACTTTTTCGTTGTTTTTCTACGCATGCTAGACGGACGTGTAAGATGTTGGGTAAAGTTAAAAGAATTAACATTTTTACACGCAGCGCCGCTCATCAATGTCAGTTCCAAAACAGTGGACCAATCAGAAGAGTGCGGAGGCGGGGCAAGCATTGCCAGCTTTTGTTTACTGTAGCAAGTTGGCATGGCAACTGTTGTATTTGACAGCAACATGACGGAAGAGGCGTTCTGCTCGCGATTTTTAGACACAAAAGACACATTCTGTGTGAACGGCCCCTTGTAAAAGATATTTTGAAGAATGTTGGTAGCCAAACAGTTGATGGTTGATGGATTGTTGTCATACCATGGAAGTCAATGGGTACCAACTGTTTGGTTACCAACAATCTTCGAAATCTCTTCTTGTGTGTTCAGCAGAAGAAATTCATAAACACTCGGAACAACTTGAGGGTGAGTAAACGATGACAAAATTTAAATTTTTGGGTGAATGATTCCTTTAACTCGTTATAATGATACGTGGGTGAGTAAATAATGAAAACTTTTGAGCGAACTGTTGCTTTAACTGCCGTTGCACCACGATTACACGCAACAGAATCAACGTGACTAGACTAAATCTGTTGAAATGCAAAAAAACGTGGTGCTAACTATAACTAGTTCACTTACTCACTGATGACATTGGAGGAAGACTACAAAACACCCTTATCGTCACTGCTGTGATCCAGTGGAAGGAAAGTGTTGATCGTCATGTGTTCTTCTGTTCGTGTCAGTCTGTGATCCTACGGTGGCCTAGTGGCGCCAAACAGGGTTCATGTTAATCTTCAGAAGATGCGTTTGTGTTTTTTGTGCCTGTAGTTACAGATAAATTTTGTCTCATAGATTTGTGTGTCATTTCATGATGCAAGATGTGTGTCCCTGTGATTTTACAATTAAACATTCTGTACGATTTAAATGTAAGCCACTGTCTGAATGTTCCTGTGACTGATTGGTTATATTTACTAAAGCTGTACTTCAAAGAGCAGTTCACCCAAAAATGAAAAGGAACTGAACGATCTGTTTGTTTCTTCATCAGATTTGTAGAAATGTAGCATTGCAATGGATGCTCTGCAGTGAATGGGTGCCGTCAGAACGAGAGCTGATAAAAACATCACAATAATCCACAACATCAGTTAACATCTTGAGAAGACAAAAGCTGAAACGAATCCATCATTAAGACGTTTCTAACTAAAATCCGATAATCCCATAATAACGCTTCCTCCAGTGAAAAAGTGCATCTCCTGTTGTCTGTCGCATCAAAATCCAGCCACATATTTGTTTAGAGCTGTTTTGGCCAGTAAACAGTGCTTGATCTGTGCAGATTTCTCTCCTGATTCACACCAGAACACTTATTCTCTGGAGGAGGTGTTATTATGGACTCTTATTTTAGTTAAAAACGTATTAAATATGGATTTGTTTATCACAAACATGTAGCTTTTGTCTTCTCCAGATGTTAACTGATGGACTGGAGTGCTGTGGATTATTGTGATGTTTTTATCAGCTCTCGTTCTGACGGCACCCATTCACTGCAGAGCATCCATCGCTGAGACACTGATGCAGAGACGCATTTCTCCAAATCTGATGAAGAAACAAACTCATCTATATCTCGGATGACTTGGATAAGTACATTTTCATTCTTGAATGAACTATTGCTTTAAAGCTGAACATGCAAACTAATCAAAATATTTTATTCCCACAAACTGTGATAATGAACCAATTAGAAGATTTCAGTCATTCTTTTAAGTTTGATCTTCATGTTACTGAGCTGAACTGACTGAACCCGATGAAGACTCGTCTTCCGCTGCTCAGTGTGACATTTCCAGCACAATATCTCCATGTTCAGTGTCGGATGACGATGCTCTATTGTTATTCGGGATGAAAGCGAAGGGCTTTAATGAAACACACACATCATAATGAGATTTCATATCGAGAGCGAGGACAATGAAAGCGCTTGTGCTGCTCTGAATTCTGAACAGAGACATAAAAAACAAACCTACAGCTGCACAAAATGACAGCAGCAGCACCTTTACAGTTTGTGCTAGAAATATAATCATCACTTTCAGCTTTATCAGTTATTTTGTCCATCTGACAACACACAAACAGAACATTTTGGGGTAGGAAACCCCCTAGTTTGTAATCTCAGGTTTGATCTGAGCACTAGTGCTAGTAATAAATGAGCTCATAAACTGAATTGATGCAAGAAAGACAAGATTCAGATTCAATGTTTTTATATTCATGTTCACAAAGCAAAGCTACATTGTTTAATAAGACGTTTATCATTAATAAGTATCATCCTGCAACAAATTTCAATCTACATTTTATACACGCCATATAAAAATATACATTTGAGCTCTAAATATTATAGATTATGCCAGCCAAAATAGAGACTCAGAGTCAGGAGTCACAAGGAAAAGTGCTGAAGGCCAATGAAAGTGTTTCACGTTCATTAAAACTTGAACTTTTCACAAAACACTTCTACCTCTCTGTGTTTGGGCCGATCAACACTGATGAAATAGTTTCACATTCATTACATTTATTCAGATCGTGTGCTGAAATATTAGTAATTTTTGTTTGTTTTTGACAAACCTGCCAAATAAAGCAGAAAAATGAAACTCTGAAATAAAGTACAAAAATTAGAGCTTTGAAGAAAAGTGCTTTTAGGTTTCAGTTAGTGAAATAAATACACGATCAACAACAGACACAGACAAACTCTATTTGTACAAGAGAAAAGGGAAGTGCTATGCGTTGAAATCTTTCAAATCTTGTAAAGTGCAAAGAGCCGAGCGAGAGATTTTGGCAAAAGTCCATCTTATGATGTCTCTGTTTATAGGTTTAAAAGATTAAACTGATTGTAACACACATCAGAGTGACGAATCGTCACATTCTGTCACATGGAAGCTTGTTTCAACCATGGAATAATGAATAAAAAAGGGAATTGCGACTTTTTATCTCACAATTTGAAGAAAAACTAGGTAATGCCAGATATAAACAGAGAATTCTGAATTTTTTTCGCACAATTCTGAGTTTACATCTTGCAATTCTATTTTTGTTTCCACCAAAAATAAAAAAATGTTTAATAATTCTGACTTTTTAATCAATATCTTAAAATGTTTCACGTTTCTTCTCAGAGCTGCAAGTAACTTGGTTATAAACTGAGTAACTAAAGTTATAAGTTTGCAATTTTGAGTTAATATCTCAGAATTACGAAAAAAAAAAAAAAAAAAAGTCTGAATTGACATGTAAACTCAGAACTGTGAGATAAAAAGGCACAATAAGCTTAATTTTTTTTATCCAGTGGTAGATTGGACTCACGAACGCTGAATCCTTCATCACAAGTGATTTGGTACCAGAACGGTTTCAAAATAAATACATAAAGGAGGAGGAAATGTTTACGAATCACACAGAACGCTCACACATACACAACACAAAACCTGAACGTGAATCACGTCCACAAACAGACGCAAATCAACAGGAATAACTCTCTAATGTCTGAATGGTCATATTATTGTGAATGCAGACAGAAAAGCTTATTTTAAACGTCCCATTACTACAAAACGACAAATAAAACACTGTGAATCAACACATTCACGCATCCAAACGCACTCGCTCCGGATCCGTCTAGGACGACTTGTTCTGGCCGTTCCCGCTGGAGCCGTACTTGCTGTTCTTGGGGATCTTGTTGCTGGAGCTCTGGAGCGCTTTCTGCTCGTCTCCGGTCAGGAGGGCTTTGATTTCGGACGGGATCTTCCCCTGGTCCATGGCCAGACACCACTGCTTGTACTGCAGACACACGAACAGCATCAGCACGGCTGAGCAGACACAGGTTAGCGTCAGCGACAGATCAGACGGAGCGTGTGTTTACCATGTCCAGCTCCTCTCGCAGCGCACAGATGGCTCTCTCCTTACTGGACACCAGCTCCTCCAGATACTGGTAGCGCAGCTTTTTCCTGGCGCGACACTCTCTGGCGCTCTGCCGGCTTCTCTCCAGCTTGGCCTTCAGGTCGATCTTGGCAGGTTTGCGGCCACGTTTGCCTGGTTTCTTCACTTTTCCAGCAACCATCTACAGATCAGAAGAGACTTTACGGTGAAACACTCATGTGGTGATCATGCCACATGAATAAACAACACAATACAAGATATAAGCGCTGCAAACCAAACACAAAATTACAGGTTGGCTTATAAATGTATGTTTCATTTACAATGTTGAGCTGAACAATGACTCTATTTTCCTCTAGAGCTGCTTTATAGACTAAAAATGAATTAATTTCCACAATTTTACAATGTTAACACTTGTTTTCTTGAGCTAAATTCAAACTGAACGGAATTGATCTGAATAATAGCATTATTGTCTTTGTAGAGCTGCTTCGCGGCTGAAATTGTGTCATAACTGAATAATAACACTGTTATTTTCCTGTTTGTTAATGTGTAGCTGCTTTGAAAGAATCTGTATCGTATATAAATGATTGTAAGTTGACTTAATAAACATTACATGAGTATCATTGTAAAATAATGGTATCAGATTTGATTACCATTGTATTTTCATATATATATATATATATATGTACAACGATTCAATTATATTAATATGCTACTCCGAGGTATTTCACAGAATATCATGGCACATTAATCATGATACTACAATAGTTGTTGGAGAACTGAAATCACTAGAATCCAGCTGATCATGAGCTGTAGTAGTGTCTGTAGTCAAAGTGATGTTCATATGACGCACTTTGTCATCCATCGCGTGTTTTCCAATCGACGCGAGTCTGCAGTCGCGCGCTGATCCTCGATCATTCACCTGTAATCGATCAGAGAGTCCGATTGAGATGATTTTTGATCAATCTTCCTGTGGAGCTGCCTGTGTTTTTAGCCGAATGCTAACAGCGCTCTTCCGGTTCTGGCGCAGGTGACGCCCACCGCGCTGCATGCTGGGACCTGTAGTTTCTTCCGGATGGCTAAAACGAACCATTCTAGAAAGATAATCAGTTTATGCACACACACACACACGTCTGGTTTGATACATTTACAGTAAGAAATGTACAAAATATCTTCATGGAACATGATCTTTACTTAATATCCTAATGATTTTTGGCATAAAAGAAAAATGGATCATTTTGACCCGTACAATGTATTTTTGGCTGTTGCTACAAATATACCCCAGCGACTTAAGACTGGTTTTGTGGTCCAGGGTCACATATTCTATCGCCCTACACCAACCCTACACCTAAACCTACCCCTTACAGGAAACTTTCTGAATTTTTAGATTTTCAAAAAACTTAATTCTGTGTGATTTATTAGCATATTTACCCGTGGGGACCTCAATTTAGGACCTCAATAACTCCCCACGTGAATAGAAAAACAGGCACACACACACACACACACACACATATATTTATAGCCTATACACAACACCAATATAATAACTCACTGGAAGCAACATTAAATGTGTGTTATTTCACATGCATGGACTACTGTCACAAAAACCGAGGGTAATGCCACTGTAGGCCTACTGTTTTACGTTTTAGTATGTGCTGTTGTCATGTATGATCACAGTCTTTCATGTTGTGAAGGTGTGTGTGTGTCAAACACCTGCTGCTGCTGATGCTTTGGTAGCTGCTGTGAGTGTCACAGCAGGACACACACACACACACACACACACTTACTTATATATGTGGTAATGGTTTTTATACTGTACAAAACCCTATCCCGAGAGCTGGGTAGATTACTTACAAATTGTAATCCGATACTGATTCCAAATTATATGACAAAAATTGAAGTTAGTAACGTAATCCATTACATTACACATTTTAGGTAATCAGAGGCGGACAAAGTACACAGCTTCCTTACTTGAGTGAAAGTACAGATACTGCTGGTCAAATACTACTCCACTACAAGTGAAAGTTGTAAAGACAGATTTTTACTTAAGTAAAAGTACGGAAGTACATGTTTTTAAAAGTACTTAAGTATAAAAAGTAAAAAGTAAATGCATTGTTTTATTGTCGCATTGTTGTATACTTACAATACCTTATGCCACTAATGCAACCTACTGAATACACTGATTAGCTTGTATTATCTTTGGAATTAAGAGCTTTTATGTTACCAAACCTATAGAAATGGAACAACTGAATGAAGATAATCATCTTTATTTTTTTTATTTAACACTCCTACAACTACATTGAACTCATTTTAATACTTGTTTAAAAGTTACAAAGTTCGTTTTCAAAGAGATATTGAAGTCTATGATATGATTAATTTTAGGCAAACATTGAAAAGAAAACAAATCTTTAGTCTTTTCAGAAAACTGGATCATACTCTCTCAGTTTTCAGATTGCAGGTTGCACCAAAGAACCGTCTTTTTGATCAGTGTTCATAAAATGCTCAGAAATCAGTGAACTTCACAGCATGTGGCTACAGTTGGGCATTGTTTGAATTTTATCCATTCAGATTCTGATTCTGCTTATTGATTTCAATTCTTATTGATTCCCAGTTTAGATTCCAAAGTTTTAATTTAGCGTACTTTTTGATCATTTGTTTGCAAAAAAAATAAATAATAATAAAAAATAAATAAATAATATATATATATATATATATATATGTATTTATGTGCAGTGTTTTGACAATAAAATAATGTACAGATGTATATACTTCCCTGATCAGTTTTTAGCAGCAATTTACCAGTAGGCCTAAGTTTATATATAGCCTATATATATATATATATATATATATATAGTAAAGTGAGGGCAGTGATTTTTGACAGATATATTAGCCTACCATTTGTATCGCCATAGTTTAACTACAAAAATCAAACTATAGTTAATATAATGAAACTATGGTAAATTTGTGGTTACTGAAGTTTTACTACAAATATCATATGGTTACTATAGTGAGATAATAGTAAATTTGTGGATACTGTGATTTTACTGCAAATACCATAGTTATGGTTACTGTAGTAAAAACATGGTTAATTTTCCAAAGGGTTTTAATGAGTTAACACATGCCTTTTTAGAGCGCTTTTAGCTGTGCAGTAGCGCAGACGTTTACATTAGTTTAGTGGGGAAGATCCTGAGGTTGCCAGATTTGCGTAAAAAATTCATCCAAATAAAACTGCAGGCTTAGAAATACTGTAACACTTGGCAACACAGGATGGTCCTGGCAGATCGCAGGCCGGATTTTCGCAGAAAAAAAGGGTTCAGTGAATCTGAAAATGCACGCACTGTAAAAACTGCTACATTGCTACACTGCAACGACTTTCTACTTGGGGACCATGATATAAATGTAGTTGAGTAAAAAATACGATATTTGTCTTTCAAAGTGAAGTTAAAGTCGCAAGTTTCCAGAAAAAATAATACTCAAGTAAAGTACAGATACTCAAAAAGTGTACTTAAGTACAATACTCAAGTAAATTAACTTCATTACTGTCCACCTCTGTAGGTAATATAATCAGACTACTTTTTGATTACTTTTAGATTACTTTTGAGTTTTGACCTAACTAAAAATAAATAGGATAATCTTGTACCATACTGATATAAAAATACAAAGAGTAAGAAGATATGTTCCATTCATTGTAATTGACAACATGAAGTGCATTAAACATTAGATTATGTCAAGGTTTCCAAAAAGGGTTCGTAAAGGAATTGCAGGGGGTTCGTGAGTTTAATGAAAAGCTAATAATTAATTAGATCATAAAAATGTAATATCAAGATAAATAATTTTAAATAACATCAATCATAATAAAAAACACTTCCTAAAAAATTATATATTTTATTTGTTTACCTGCATGTCGTGACCATTAATCAAGAGAACTGAGAACATGCAAATGTGAAACTTAATTATTAAAATATTTATTTTAAAATCTCTACTTCAAGTAAATATATGTGAAAGAGGTTCAGATGACAAAAGTTTGGGAATGCCTGCATAAGAAATAATGTTAATTTGTGCATTTTTGAAAGACAAAAACCTTTCAAAGAAAGTGAAAAAGTGACAATTCAAATAAACATGAATGTGTTCATCAGTAGTTGATGCAATGCTGAAAGACTTCTTAATTATTTCACTTATTTTAGAAAGGAACATTTAAAAGATGAATAATGTTATTGTGTGAATAATATGTAATCATGTAATCAATAAAAAGTAACTGTAGTCTGTTACTTATGACTATACACAATGCATGCATACATCTTATTTTAAAATGTAATTTAACTTTTAAAGTACATAACTTTTGAAGGGGCGTCATGCACTTATTATTTTTGAGGGGGCTTGAGTGAGGGGGGGGGCGTGGCTGTAATGCTTGTTATGATGTCACGATGACGCTGTATAATATTATAGGCAATGTTTTATTTATTTTTTCCTTTTTATTAGAAATATTCCCAATATGTGTTAACTATATCATGAAATATCTCGATCCTCAAATATGTGTAAGTAAATGCATTTTGCACCTTTATAGATCATGTTAGTTGATTTATAATGGGCGATGGGCAAAGTTGCCTAATGTTATTGTAATCTATTAACTAAGCATAAAACCCGTCTTTTTACTTAAGTACCAGATATTGGTGTCATGCCAATAAAATATTTTTAATATGACTGGCTTTGTATTTAACTTGAATTTAATAAAAACATTGCAAGTTACTAATTATAACACTTTCATTGTACAGAAAGAGAGCAAAGAACATTATCATTGACTTCAGTCTAGTCAGAGTTCAAGCACTCTCACAAACTCCCAAATAATCACTGAAGCTGTTTAAAGGGATAGTTCACCCAAAAATGGAAATGTGATGTTTATCTGCTTACCCCCAGGACATCTGAGATGTAGGTGACTTTGTTTCTTCAGCAAAACACAAACGAAGATTTTTAACTCAAACCGTTGCAGTCTGTCAGTCATATAATGGCAGTCAATGGGACTCACGGCTTTGAGAGACAAAAAAACATACACAGACAAAACCAAATTAAACCCCGCGGCTCGTGACGATACATTGAGGTCTAAAGACACGAAACGATCGGTCTGTGCAAGAAACTGAACAGTATTTATATCATTTTTTACCTCTGATACACCGCACTGTCCAAGTGTCCTGAGCGCGTTCACAACAGCCGGCTGTTCACACTCCAGTACAGTAGGTGGCGGTAATGCACCATTGAAGTTGGATGCGAACCGCCGTTAAACATCAAGGAAGAAGCATGCATCTACTATGCCACGGCTGTTGTGAACTCGCTCAGGACAGTTAGACAGTTTGGCGGATCAGAGGTAAAAAATGATATAAATACTGTTCAATTTCTTGCACAGACCGATCGTTTCGTGTCTTTAGACCTCAATGTATCGTCACGAGCCGCGGGGTTTAATTTGTTTTTTTTCTGTGTATGTTTTTTTGTCTTTCAAAGCCGTGAGTCCCATTGACTGCCATTATATGACTGAGTTAAAAATCTTCATTTGTGTTCTACTGAAGAGACACCTACATCTTGGATGCCCTGGGGGTAAGAAGATAAACATCACATTTCCATTTTTGGGTGAACTATGCCTGTAACACTGTGAAATGAATATCTTACGTTCTAATCACACTGGTGTGATCGTATCAAATATAAAAAATAATCTTAAGCTATTTTTTTTGTCTTTTGGAAGCTGCATTCAAAATCAGTGTTGCCAAATCAGCAATTTTGTTGTTAAATTTAGCAACTTTTCAGACTACCCTAGCAACCTTTCTTTTAAAAGCACCTAGCAACAAATTTAGCAGTTTTTAAAATGTATTTGGCAACTTTTGATAAGTGACGATAAAAAGGCACACATTTTCCATCCAAATAACATAAAAAAGAAGAAAGCACAGATGCCAAGCAGCATTACATTACGCGAATTGAGTTAGCTGCTATTTGCAATTGTTCAATTTATTAATAATAATAATAATAATTGTTCATATATGATACACTTTGTTAGTAGCTTGTAATTCTACCTGCGATTGTTGATCAGTTAGTACACTGTAAGAAAAATGGAAAAGATACTAGTAATTTTCCAGGACATTATCCATTATGCATTGTAACCCTGTAACCTGAAAACACAATGTGTCATTTAAAATGCAGTTAAAAAACCAATAAGGAAAATTCTTTCATATTAACATAGTAGATTGTGCCCTACTTTTACAGACTTTATTTAGAGTGTAGCATACTAACTAACTACTAATACACTGCATAAAGCATAATTGTTGAGAATGTAGTTTACTAGCTATTAGGCTAAAAAGAACTTAAATTGTAATCACTCAAAAATGTGTATGTGTTCAATTATTCAATACAGTTATTTACATTTGAATATTATATTATGCATATTATTTTACAAACAAATCAAAATATATTTTTTTGCTGAGATTTGATGTTGTGACACAATTATGTGTCGTGATTATGCAATGACGTCATCGCACAATGACATCACAACGTCATTTAGCAACTTTTATTAACAAATCGACCTTCCTTTAGCAACTTTCTCTGAAAATTATTTCCTCATGGGGACCAAAAAATGTCCCCACAAGGTCAAAATTTACTGGTATTGCTATACTTGTGAAGACCCTATAACGTATACCTTAGGCTACATACACGCACACACACACACACACACACACACACACACACACTCACTCTCCATGTATATTCTATCATCCTACACCTAAACCTACCCCTTACAGGAAACTACTGGCAATTTTTGAATTTCATAAAACATCGTTTTATATATTTTTTAAGCCTTTTGTTTTACGGGGACACAGGAATGTCCTCATAAACCATGTTTATGTTGTAGTACCCATGTTATTATACACATTTGTGTTCTCATAAACCATATATACCAGTACACACACACACACACGTTGGTTTTTATGGTTTATGGGGACTCTCCATATAGGTGTAATAGTTTTTATACTGTACAAACGGTATTTTCTATTGCCTATACCCCTCACAGAAAACTGATTTTCAAAAAAACTCATTCTGTATGATTTATAAGCCTTTTCCCTGCTAAAAACCCCCCCCAATAGAAGCCCAATAGAAACCATCACAGAAATTCCAGTGGTTTCCATTAAAATACCATTACAAACCATTAACTTTTTCCAGTAAAACCATTACAAAATTCCTTTTTGTAGTGGCGTTTTGGGCATTTTTCCAATAGGATTTAACATCCCACCAATAGAATCCATCACATACAGTAGACACCATTATAGTTTCCATTAAAACCAATACAATTCCCATTAAAACCATTACATTTTCTATTGTGTTTTGTGTAGGGTTCTATTGTTTTTTTCAGCAGGGTTGAGTTAGGGGAACATCGAAAGTGTCCTCATAAATCACCTTTATGTTGTAATACCCATGTCGTAATACAAATTTGTGTCCTCATAAACACACACACACACACATAAACACACACACACACACACACACACACACACACACACACACAGGGGCCATCAGGGGACACTGGCCCCAAAGAGGACATCAGGAATTTGTCTGATGTCTCTATTAAATCACCTAAAAGATGATTTTTAGTTAATTTGGAAGCGTGTAACTCGTAACAAAGCGTGTGTGAGTAAAATTAACGGAGTTCTGCTGCTTATTGTGTAATGAGAGCCGGATAGAGACTGAAGCTCCGCCTCATAAACTAATTTACACTGTTTTACACTCATTTACACCCTCAGAGTCGGTGTGAAGGGCGGCTATCTGTCCTCATTAGCGGATGTCAGCAGATCTGCGGCTTTATTCTCTGGTTTTTAGCGCTGTTTGTTGAGTGTGTTTGAGGCCGGCGTGAGTTTCAATGACGCCATGATGTTATTTTTACCCGATGAGCTCACGAGCGCCGAACTCACTCAAACTTCACGAGCGGCGAACTGACCAGCTCTAACTAGCATAACTAGCCACCCGCTCATCTCCAGCGGGGCTAGCACTCATCCGGTCATCTTCATCTGTGGATTTACTGTAAGATGAGACGGACTGAAACGTTCATGGTGAGTTTCGGACATCAGTTAAATTAGAAATATATCGCGGAGGGCCGCAGTGTGTGTGTGTGTGTGTGTGTGTGGAGACACGATGTTCTTGTTAGTTTCGTTTACTTGGAAAACTTGGTTAAAATGAGTTTAAAGTTCTGGAAAGTTCCGTTTGCTGTACGTTAGTGTGTGTTTAGCTTTAGTTTTATAGAGTTTATGTTTCATCTGTACTTTGCTGTCATTAAATACGGTGCGTTATATGACAGTAATTAGACTGACATCTACAAAAACACTGAAAACACACTCGTGTTCTGTTGACATTTACTCAAATGTTACTCTAAATGTTCTTTAGAGTAAAATACTGTTGTGATACTATGGTACTGTGATGGTATCATATGATTCTGAATGATTATCACATTTGTGTAGCGTTTACACTTGAGAGAATACTATAGTATATTCTGTTCTCACTTATATAACAGTACCATAATATCAATATCAAACACTTTGGATAAAATGTATGCTAAATAAATACATGTAAATCAGGTTGCTATAGTTAACTAAAATCAAAACCATAAAAGACATTTTTTGTTGCTTTAAAAAACTGATGTACAATACATATATTAAAAAAAACGTAAACTTATTTTATTTTAGCTATAGTTGCCAAAGGCAACATTTCTCATTACCCTAAAATAACTGAAACTAAAAATGAATATAAACTACATATATAAAAACAACAAAAATAAGTAAAAATGACAAAAACACAGCAAATTAGGCTACTAAAACTAACTACAATTAACATGAATTCAGAAAGTATAAAAAAAAATATTAACCAAAACTGTAATAGGATCTCAGTAATACTAAAAATAACACTGATCAAAAAATACTGATCAAATATGTATTTCTGAAAGAAAAAAAACATGGTAATACCATGGTACTGTTATTTTCTGTTTTCGGTGTGCGAAGGTCACATGATCACATCTCTCATTTCAGGATATTTCTGAAAGGGAAGTTCAGCATGTTTATTCACCAGCGGCATCATAAAAATCACCTGTGGAGGAACAGAAAGCGCTTATGGTGTTGTTGTGTGACTGTTTCTATGTTACAGACACAAACTCAGAGTAAACATGGCATGTGTTATTAAGAGTCACCACCTGCACTAAAACATAATTTCTTTACAAATACGAGTCTCTGAAAGACTTTCACTTTGATTTAAAGACAGCATTTCCCAACAGAACGGCTCTGTTCACTACAAAACAAGAAGAGTACAAATCAAGTGAAAGATGGGTTTGGGTTTGTGTGTTTATATCGTGTTTAAGCGAGTCTGAAGGTTTGGAGTGACTGTTCAGATGTCCATATGAAGGGTCAGTCAGTGTGATGTTGTCCTGTGAGCGTCTGAGGAGGAAGTCGGTCTGCTAATCGCGGCCTGGCGTCGCTCCAGGGGTGTGACGGCACTGAAGGAGAACTTCCTAAAATTAACCTCTCACACTCTTGCATCCATGTTTAAAGACGACGTTGTGATGTGCGGGTTCTTTACGACTGACAGCAGACAGACACTGAGAGTCATGGTGTGTTTGGAGCTCGTTATCGTCCTCGTTAAACACAGGCACGCAGGAGGAGGCCTGTCATTAGGATCTGCCTCGGCTTCCCGGCGGTTTGTTGTGGTCGCGAATCTGGCGATGAGGAACTCGTATCTGTGATGTTCTAGAGGAATCGAGAATTTCCCCTCGTAAAGATGAATGCGCTCACGTCAGTGTTTCATTTCCACAAATGTCTTACCTGAAGAAGAAGCCGGGTTAGATCAGGCTTGAGAAAGCCAACCTACTAATCTACTGTTTAAAGGGGTCATCGGATGCAAAATTCACTTTTCAAGTTGTTTGAACATAAATGTGTGTTGGACGTGTGTGTACACATCCGTCCTATAATGATAAAAATCCACCCAGTGTTTTTTTTAAAATCCCCTTTCTCAAATCAGGCCGTTCTAATGACGTAGTTCTGTACAGGCCCCTCCCACGATAGTTGATTGACAAGACCGTCTTACCTTAGACCCGCCCTGAGTGAGCCGAGAGCTGTCCATCATTGTGTCGACTCCGGTGCAGGGGAAGACAAGACGTCTCAGATTAAGTGATTGAAGTGTTTAGTTGTTGGATGTAATAATGAATATAGCAGTCCTCATTTACTCCCGACATCTGAGCCGCTGAAGACGCAGAGGATTAACAGTACTTTCGCTTTGAAGTGAATGCGCTGATCCCCGATCTGCCGAAATGCGTCTATGTTCACTTGAATAATTCATGATCATCTACAGAAGAAGTGAGTATAAGGGTTTTTATGAATCTTTGCAAATCGCCTTTCGTAATAACGTGCTAGTTAGCCAGTTTCGCAGCTGAAGTTTACAGTCTGCTCGTCACTCCACGGAAGAGAGGGGCGTGGTCAGCAGAGCTCATTAGCATTTAAAGCAACATGGAGTATAATGGCTTGATGAAAACAGAGCTGACTTGCTTTGACAGGGGAAAGAAGGTGTTTTTTACACTGCCATTGAGAAATTTGAATCAAAGTATGTTATAGATTTTTCATTAAGACCCTAAAGATTCATATCAACTTGTGTAAAATGGGCATCCGATGACCCCTTTAAGCTTCTTCTGAGACTAGATTTGGACTATAGCTTATCTCCTCCTAGAGTTTTGAAGCTACAACCACCAAACTTGGTTCAGACCTTCAGACTGGTCTGACTTGGGTTGCTATGTCTTTTCTAACTGATCGTACTTACAATTTTGTTTAAACGGACGATCAAATCTATTAAAAAGTCCCATAGACTTTCATTGGGGACCGATGTATTGGTTTTGCCGATTAATCGGCACCAATAGTTGATTGCTGAAACTATTGGCTATCGGCAAAAATTCATACTGGGTTACGTCCATTTCTGGAGCGGCTGTGCTTTTGTCCGGTGTGTGACTGCCATATTTTGTTATTTTGATTAGATAATCATCAAGTGTTCTAGAATAGAAGCAGTGAAAGTGTGAGAGTATATATACAATATCCATATGTATATAATTTCAATGCTATGGCCTTTGTGTAAATATTTAAAAATAGCCATCTTTAAGCATGACTGTTGAAATGAAATGGTAATATTTTTGTAACATTAAGATTAATGAAAGCTGTAGAAGTATTGTTCCTTGTTAGAGTGTGTTCATTTCAACATTTACTATTACTAATACATTTATACATTTTAAAGTTTCTTTTAACATTAGTTAATAAACTATGAACTAACTTTAATGATTAATATAATAATTAATATTTTTATTCATTTACAAAGTATGGTTCAGTTCTGTTTTTTGAAAAATAATAAAGCACTATTTTAGTTTTGCGATCAGTATCCATTTGAAAAATTATCGGTTGATTAATCGGCATCAGCCATTGTGGTCCAACCTAGCTATCGGTATCGGTAAAATACACTATTGGTCGACCTCTAGTTCTGTGTATGACATCAAAGTATCGCGAGAGCAATTAGAGAGCATTTTTGAAGTTTTTGTTAAAGCAGCGTTGCTGTTGTAAAGTTATACTCATAAAACGAGTGTGCCATGAAATATGTAATGCAATATGTGTTGTAAAGATCGTGAGTGAAAACAAAAGAAAAAGAAAAGCTTACAGCAGCATGAGTCGTGACTGTCATGTTAGCCTGATGGGACCAAACTTCCTCTGTAAGGGATTTTAAAACATAATTCAGTACCCAGATTTGAAGACTACAATAAAATTTCACTTCTACTGTTAATAAAATTTTGGCAGGCTACTATGAGATGGATAGCCTAAATGTTATATAATTCAGATGGGCTACCTGTTATTTTCATGGTATATCAAATATTTTTCAATGTCATTGTTGGTACATTTTACCAGTGTTTACCATACTTTCAAAACAAAAATTAAAATAGGAAAAATAATTTAAGAAAAAATGTGTTTTACAGAGAGAAAAAAAACAAAAACAAAAAAACAAAAACAAGATTTGGTTTTCAAAAAGCCTTTTTCCAAAAGGTACATCTGGAAAAAGGGGGGTCATCTTATAATCAGGGTTGTCTTATATTCAGTTCAATATGGTAAGTAACTTTTAAAAGCAAGTACTTTCACTTGTAATAGAGTAATGTTTGCCCAGCAGTATCTGTACTTTCACTCAAGTAATAAGAGTTGTGTACTTTGACCACTTTAAAACATGCTAGCAACATAGTAATCATGATAGAAACACATTAGCAACATGCTAACAACATGGTAATCATGCTAGCAACATGCTAATCATGCAAGAAACATGCTAACAGCATGCTAATCATGTTAAAACATGTTAACAACATTTTAATCATGCTAACAATATGTTAGCAGTGTTCTAATCTTGCCAGAAATATGCTAGCAACATGTTAAAAAGTTAAAACATGTCAAAAACATTTTACCAACATGCTATTCATGCTAACGTCATGCTAATCATGCTATCAACATGGTAACGACACGCTAATCATGCTAGCAACATGTTGATCATGCAAGAAAAATGCTAACAGCATGCTAATCATGTTAAACCATGTTAACAACATATTAGCAACATTCTAATCATGCTAGAAATATGCTAGTAACATGTTAACAAGTTAAAACATGTTAAAAACATGTTAGCAACATTCTAATCATGCTAGAAATATGCTAGTAACATGTTAACAAGTTAAAACATGTTAAAAACATGTTAGCAACATGCTAATCATGTTAACGACATGCTAATCATGTTAAACCACGCTAGCTAGCAATGTTCTAGCAAGATCTACCTAATCTATCTATCTATCTAAAATGTCAAATTTCAAGCTTTTAAAACTGCTTCAAACTTTCAGGATAGGCTTTCTCAGGCCAACCTCAAAGTTTGTTCACACACTTTACTCATCTACTTTATTTCTCCCATATGTTTCAATGAGCAACTGGAAGTAGTAAGGCATAGACATTTCAAAATATGTTTATGATTAAATGTCCCTCATTATGCATAAAATCTTTTTGTTAAAATCTGTTTTTAACATCATTTTAGAGGTTTCAGCATGACTTTGGACTGATGTTCACCTCAGAGACTGGAAAGATCAGTTTGCACGTTTTATTTACAGCGTCTCAGGCCTTTAAAGCGTCTGTGGTTTTATTTCAGCCTCGTTTGATCTGTTTGTGTTCTGATGGCCGACCAACAGGTCAAAGTCCTCCATGACTGTTATCTCTGCCAGGCAGGTTGAGCTATTAACCTTCGTTCAGAAAAACACACAGCAAACAGTTTTAATTCAGCTCAGCCTTTCGTAAACAAGGTCAGAGAAAATTGAAACCGTGATGCGACTCGAAGAAACTGTGATGCCAATGCGTTCGTCAACATTTTAAAAGCTGAGAAAAACAATCAAATGCTCATGAATAAATGTTCAGTGTTTGCGTGCAGCTCATCAGTGTCAAACGAATCCTGAACGGTCCTAAAACAGATCCAGGAATAAACGTCGTGAGAAACAACTCCATGACTTCTGTAATCAGATCTGTGTTTTATATGAGGAAATGCTCGTTGCTCCAGTTTCATGTTATTAGAGGGAAACACAAGATGCAGAAACTCTGGTTTTGTTCAATATTTGATGGGGGATGGAAACACTTTTCTCCCAGAGGCCACATGATCTCATGTTGCCGCCTCCGCACACGCGTGTGAAGCTGATCTTCTCATGTCAGCATGGCTTCTGTCTCGCTCACATCTGGACTTCGCTTTCGCTCTTTCGACTGATGCTTCTGTGACAGTTTAAAACAGTGATCCTGACATCATGATTGACTTAGTTTACATTCTGAATTCATGCAGTCTTCATAAAGTCTTGCCAATAGTTCGTACATGTTAGTATAGTAATGACAAATGTGAGATGGAAGCGTTTGTGAAACAAACAGATGGACAGATTGATCGTTTTTCCAGATAATGTCGGGATTAGAGCTATGATTTGATCCAGACATACGTGACATAAAACTGTTCAGCCGCCTGTTCACACTAAAGACGATGACCATAAAGATAACTGTACAGTTTTAATAATCACTCTAACTTTAAGAGAATAGCGAAGTCCACACCATTGCTACAATGATAACGACAGGGAGGAACGATATTGTTAAAATCACTTTCAGAGTAATTTTTCTTTTTTCCAACAGCCAATCAGAATCCATTCGTCTTCAAAGAGATTGTTATCGTCCACTAGTGTGGATGCGAAAATAGTTATAGTTATTGTTTTTAAGGCCCAAGATAACTATTGATAAATATAACTATACAGATTTAAAAATAGGTCTAATGCTAAAATAATAGCAATAACCAGTATTGGGGAAAGTTACTTTTAAAAGTAATGCAAATACAATGTTACATTACTCCATAAAAAAAGTAACTGATTGCGTTACTTTTTATGGAACGTAATGCATTACATTACTTTTGCATTACTTTTTGTCACCTCGGCTGGGCTTGTTTGTTTGTTTTTAATAACAACCCATTTTTTCCCATTTTTTGCAACTGTAAAGGCCCTTTCACAACAAAAGGGAAAATAATAAGCCTCATGCTGAAAGAAGTGTCTCTGCACTTACTCCCAATTTCCCTCAACATGGGGACAAGAGAGATACAGTGAATAAGTGGGAAAACAAAGTAACTTTGGTTACGTATTTGAAAAGCAATTTTTTCCAGCTGATAAACGACAACACCAATCAGAATTCATCCTGATCATGACGTAACCAGTGGTTGATGGTATAACTGCTGCTGTTATTTTGGATCGCTGTATCGTTATGTTTAATTGCCTGTCGTGTGCTGCTGCTATTGTTGTTGTTGGGATTTTCTCGTCATACAGGACTGACTGGCAGGTTTTTATGGCACGCAGGGGAATTTCACTGGTTTCTGTGTAGTTCTGTAAACATTAATGACAAGATGACATAACTAAAGCAGAACTTTCTTGTTTTTAGCACTCACACTAACACACACTCGTGAACTCAAAGCTGCTTTCACCAAAATATACACTATGAAACAGCACATTCTGTTCGAATGAGCCGTTTTAATGATGAAATCACAGTAACTCTCACATAATTAATATGCATATTACTCTTGGATTTGTTAAATGTCCAATTTAGACCTAAAGCATTAGAGAGTTTGCACGTGTTACAGAATTATGTAATCAGATTACTTTTTTAAAGTAACTAGTAAAATAACACATTACTTTTACATTTACAAGAAAATATACTTTTTCCAAATATGTAACACAAGTTACTTTGTTTTCCCATTTATTGTCTGACAGCTCTCCTGTGCCAGTGTTGAGGCTTATTAATTTCACTTTTGGTGTGAAAGAGCCCTTACAGTTGCCAAAAATATAACTTTTGGGTTTTTTGTTATTAAAAAACAAATAAACAAGCCCAGCCAAGGTGACAAAGAGTAACGCCAAAGTAACATAATGCATTATGTTCCATAAAAAAGTAACTAAGTAACACAGTTAGTTACTTTTTAATGGAGTAATGCAATATTGTAATGCATTACTTTTAAAAGTAAAGGCCCGTTCACACCAAGCACGATAACCATAAAGATAACCATAAAGATATATTTTTAAAAATCGTTCTCAGTATTAAAGAATAGCAGAAATCACACCACAACTACAACAATAAAGGCACAGAGAAACGATTTCATTGGAATCAACTTCAAAACGATTTTTTTCCAGCTGATGAACGATACAAACATTGACACCCAATCAGAATCCATCCTGCTATAACGAGCTCGAGAATTTAAAGCAGCAGATGAGCGTGCGCTTAGAATAAACAGACGATATCGTCCGCTGGTGTAAACGCTATCTTTATCTTTATAGTTATCTTTATAATTATTGTTCTTGGTGTGAACGGGTCTTTAAGGGAATAGTTCACCCAAAATTGAAAATTCTGTCATTAATTACTCACCCTCATGTCGTTCCAAACCCGTAAATCCTTCGTTAATCTTTGCACACAAATTAAGATATTTTTGATGCATTCCAAGAGTTTTCTGACCCTCCATAGACAGCAAGCATCCTAACACGATCAAGGTCCAGAAACGTAGCAAGGACATCGTTAAAATAATCCATGTGACATCAGTGTTTCAACCGTAATTTTACAAAGCTACAAGAATCTTTATTCAACAATTCGTCTCCTCCGCGTCACCCTATAGCGCCATTTTGGAGAGTATCATATACGTTGTTTACGTTCAGATCAAAGCATAAACAGCATATCCGCATACATACGTTGTTTACGTATGTGCTACATATGTGTGAGACGAATTGTTGAATAAAGTCGTTATTTTTGTTTTCTTTGCGCACAAAATGTATTCTCGTAGCTTTGTAAAATTACGGTTGAAACACTGATGTCACATGGATTATTTTAACGATGTCCTTACTACGTTTCTGGACCTTGATCGTGTTAGGATGCTTGCTGTGTATGGAGGGTCAGAGAACTCTCGGAATGCATCAGATATATCTTAATTTGTGTTCCGAAGATTAACGAAGGTCTTACGGGTTTGGAACGACATGAGGGTGAGTAATTAATGACAGAATTTTCATCCCTTTAACACTGGACATGAGTGCTCACAGGTTGTTTTTGTGTCCCAGCAGGAGATCTTCATGATGGAGCTCAGCGGTCAGGAGCTGTCGCTCGTCTGTGGAGCCCCTGTGATGGTGTGAAAGAAACTCCCATCAGCCACTGCACCCCAAACACACACACACACACACACACACAAAGTGAGTTTTTCCTCTGGAGTTTCCTCTGGCTTTTTCTCACACGTTTTTAGGCCGCCACCAGAGTGACATCATCCGCTGCTACAATGGGGCCGTTGATCTCCTGAGGGTCCGCCGGCAGCATCACTGAGACATAGAGACTGTTAGCGCAGAGAAAGACTGAGGGATTGTGGGTATGTGTGAGTGCACGGCACGGCCCATCGGGGCCGAGGGTCTGGTGGCTCTGCTGGAGGGCGGCCTGGACCACGTGCTGCTGATCGACAGCCGACCGTTCGTGGAGTATAACGCGTGTCACATCCTGGAGGCCGTGAACGTCAACTGCTCCAAACTGATGAAGAGGAGATTACAGCAGGACAAGATCCAGATCAGTGAACTCCTGCAGCACTCGGCCAAGAGGAAGGTGCGTGAAACTACAGGAGTAATGCAGGCGTGTCATCTAGGGCTGGGCGATATGACAAAAAATTTAAAAAAATTTTTTTTACGATTTTTAACTTAAAAATGTAACTACAACATGATTCAAGTACCTTTTTCTTTATTAAACCTCTAGTTTAAGAAAATTCTGTTCCAAGTGCACCACACATGAAGTAGTCAACAAATCACTTGTTAAATATCTTTGCAGAAAAAATGCATGAACTACAACTACATCTTGTACAAACTTATTATACATATTACATCAGAAATAAAAATCTGAGAAGTCACGGTAATTCAAATAACTGATGGTATAACACCAGCAGACTATTATTAACTATAAATGTTCTGTAAAAACAACAGCAGCTTTCAGCCTGTCACCATGATGCAAACATGAAATATCAGACATACAGTAGGCTAGTAGTTCTTCACTGCTTTTCCATTCAACATATACGCATTTGACTGTTGCACCCGCATCTCTTGCAGTGTCTCATGCATAAAATGGCATTATAAAAACACAGTGCTCAAGTTAAAAGAAGTTCATTCCCATCTTTCTTCCTCGATTTCTAAAAATTAAATAGTGGCAAAACATTAAATTCGAATTAATCGATAAAATCGGAAAAATTACCCAGCCCTAGTGTCATCTGACTCACACTGAAGCAGATATGCAATTTGGTGCTGATGCTGATATTTATATGATGAAATATAAATGTATATCAATTAGATCTTTATAACAGTACAGCAGATACTGACATAAAATGATCTAAATCAGTGGTCGCTCTATATCTCCAATAATATGTTTTAGTATGATGAGATTGAAATTATCCAAACATATAATGTAATGCTGATTGATAGATGAAGAAATAAACGCTCCTAGGAAGATGTGAGATGAAGATCATTCCTCCGCTGAGGAACAGTGAAAGTAAAGCTTCTGGAAACAAACGCTCCTCAAAAGATCCTGATGATCAGATTTGAGACGCACTGATTTTTCTAGAAAATGATTGATGGAGAATCAAGTAAAGCTGAGCCGCTTCAGTCCAGTAAGTGTTCATCTGAAATATCTTACTGAAGTTATTCTGATGTTTACTTGATCAAAATCAGTCAAGATTTGAGAGCAAAAAACACGTGAAGCACGTTTGTACAATTACACTAAAAGATCTCCCTAAACTATCAATCAGACGACAGAAGGCATGGAGTAGATTGTGTGAAACAGCAATGTTTGATCATGTTGATCATTTAGAGCCTTAGAAAGATTTATAGGCTATAAAGTGTGCAGCAGACCTGAGTGTGTGTGTGTGTGTGTGTGTTCACAATGAACAAATGAAACAAACAAGCCATCGTCTCTCATGAGGGCCATTGAAACGCCTTAGCAACAGGTTGCCGAGTGACCTCATCCCATAGTTATCTGTGCGAGTGCTCAGTCTCTGTCAGCGCGTATCGCTCTTTATATCCGTCAGCGATTAGACCGAGCATCTGCTCCTCTAGAGTCCTGTTTCTATCAGAGGACGCGAGCGGCGTTATGTGGGTCAGAGATCTGCAGCACCAGCTTTACTTTCAAACATTAGCAACTACCAGTTTTAAGGGTAACGCATTACAAGTAACACGAGGTACATTACTCGTTACTTGAAAAAAAGTAATCTGATTAAGTTACTTTTAAATTTACAATGAAACATCTGAGTTAGTTTTTCAAATAAGTTGCGCAAGTTACTTTGTTTCCCATTTTTTTGATTGACAGCTCTCCTGTCCCTGTGTTGAGAGAAATCAGGAGTGAGGTTCAGAGGCAATTCCTTCTGCATGAGGCTTATTACTTTCACTTTTGGTGTGAAAGGGTCCTTACAGCTACCAAAAATATAACTTTTGGGTTTTTTGTTATTAAAAAACAAATAAGCTAGCCCAGTCCAGACAAAAAGTCATGCAAAAGTAACATAATGCATTGCTTTCCATAAAAAGAAACTAAGTAACACAATAAGTTACTTTTTTATGGAGTAACGCAATATTGTAATGCATTACTTTTAAAATTAACTATTAAAACTATGAACTCAGCGTTTCATTCCGTGTGTGTGTGTGTTTCAGCTGGAGCTCCAGGGTCAAGAGGTCGTAGTGTATGACCAGAGCTCGTCTGACCCCGCCTCCCTCTCATCAGAGGCCTTTCTCAGCGTCCTATTGGCCAAGCTGGAGAAGAGTTTCCCATCGGTCCACCTGCTCTCAGGTTCACATCACACACACACACACACACACACACTCCATATGCTTAATGGTTTTTATACTGTACAAACTGTATTTTCTATTGTCCTACACCAACCCGACACCTAAACCTACCCCTTACAGGAGACTACTGGCAATTTTTGAATTTCATAAAACACCGTTTTGTATGTTTTTTAAGCCTTTTGTTTTACGGGGACACAGGAAGTGTCCTCATAAACCATGTTTACGTTGTAGTACCCATGTTATTATACACATTTGTGTCCTCGTACACCATATATACCAGTACACACACACACACACACACACACACACACACACTCACACTCACACTCACACACACACACACACACACACACACACACACACACACACACACTCACTCCTCACACACACACACACACACACACACACACACACACACACACACACACACACACACACACACACACACACACACACACACACACACACACTCACACACACACACACACACACACACACACACACACACACACTCACTCACTCACTCACACACACACACACACACACACACACACTCACTCCTCACTCACACACACACACACACACACACACACACACACACACACACACACACTCACACACACACACACACACACACACACACACACACACACACACACACACACACACACACACACACACACACACACACACACACACACACACACACACACACACACACACACACACACAGATAAACACACACAATTTAACATTGTTTTTTGAGTCTTCTGCTCATATATCATTATTTGGACTCTAGTATTTGGGGAACAAACACTTAGCTCAGCTCTAGTATGACCTCATTATTACATAACCGCACACATGCGTGTGTGTGTGTCCGACTCTCACCGCTGACATTACACAGGAAGTGAGGTGGAGAGGAACTGAAGCTCACCGGAGTTTTGTTTCATGCGTTTGTTCCTCTTTTCTCTGTCACTGTAATGTTTCTCTTGTTTTTCCTTGCGGTGATCTGGTCAGGTTCGCTGGATGTCATCGGTGAGACTCTGATAATCAGCTCAGAGTTGTGTAACACTAGAACACACAACTAGCGAGACGTTGAGAGCTCAGACTGACTCATGATCAGATACTGTATCATACGTGACCATAATGAGGTCAAAGAGATGCATCTGATTGCTGCTTACAGTTTTTCTCGATTGCTAACACACTGTAATTTATTAATTTGGCACAATTTTCCAAACCATTCACACAGTTCTCGAAACAAAGACACGTTTCTCAAAACATTAACACATTTCACCTGCTTTCACACATGTTGCAATTTGCTTAGTGTTTTCTGCAAAACTCTACAGCATCATTTTGCACAGATTTAACCATGTTATCATGTAGAAAACACAAACACACAATATAACTACATCAAGAATCACAAAATAGCACAAATAGCACACATTTATCCGTGTTTGAACATTAAAACTGATAGTATAACAAATACAGTAAGGATATCACCAATACTGTAATGCAACTTGGCAGAGGATGCTGAATTTATTTATTCATTTATTTATTTACAGTAACTGACAGTATATTCTAATGTGTGTTTACTGTATATTCTGTTTTTGAACTTTTTCTCTTCTAGTGCTTTTCATCTACTGTAAGATAACTTTACAGTAGTGTAATGAAAGTAAACTTTTCTTAAAGTTTACTGCTGTATTTTACTGTATCTGCACCGCTCTGTTTATGCTGCAGACTGTAACAGACATTGACTTGCAAAATGTTTCCCAAAAAGGAAACAAAAGGAGGTTTTTGTAACAGTGTTTTGAATTGATATCTCACTAGTGTTCTCGAGACAGTCTGTGTATTTGACAGATTTGTGTGTCGTCTGAGGCTAAAGTTACAGTCTGACAAAAGAGAATGTGTTTTTGACTAAAATGTGTGACCTGGAAGTCTGAAGTTTGCTCAAGTTGGTGTGCAGTTTTGAGATTGTGTTTATCGTTGTGAGAAAATGGTGAATTGTTTCATGAATTGTGTGTCAGCAATCGAGAAAAACAGCAACGTGACCTCTGTTAAACGGCCCTATTAACTTAACATTCGTTCCTTCTTCACTGTGAGACGAATGAGACACTATTCATATGTTTACTCATATTCATAATGTTTTTTATGTCTATTAATATTTAAAATTAGTTTTTATTCTTATATTTTCAGTTTTCATTTTAACAGTTTTTTGTCATTTAATTTTCGTGAATTATGTTATGTGCTTTTGTCATTTCAGTTTTTTTAGGGTTAGTTTTAGTTCATATTTTAGTTCATACTGTTTAGGTTTCAATTGTGTTTTTGTTCAGTTTTACTTTTTATTTTATTTTTTAGTTGTAGTTTTTTTATTTTATAGTTAGTAATTTTAGTGCTTTAGCTTTTTAAAAAATGACTATTTAAGTTTAATTTAATTTCAGCTTTACGTTATTAATTAAACATTAATTTAATTTTAGTTCAGTTTTAGGTTTTATTAATTTCCATTTAATAATTTTAGTGCTTCGACTTTTTAAATATTACTATTTAGGTTTAATTTAATTTAGTTTTTCACTTTTCTGTTTTATTTATTTATTCATTTAAATTTAAATTAATTGAAAATATTTTAAAAATGACTATATAAGTTTAATTTAATTTCAGCTTTAGTTATTTATTTCCAGTTAGTAATTTTAGTGCTTCAACTTAAACTTTAGTTGCCAAAGCAGCATTTCTCATTTTTAAGTTGTAATTTTAAATTTTGTAGTGTTAATTTTCATCTAAAGTTGTTTATAGTGACGACAGACCAACACAAACCTGGATGCAAACTTAAAAACACGATTTGCTCGACACATTAATCTTTTGAGGGTGTCTCTTTTAGCAGGTTTTTATCGTCACGGCCTCATAAACACTAGTTTGACCAAACGCACCGGTTCTTCACAGCGTGTTCTGTCCTGGTCCGCAGGTGGTTTTGTGGCCTTCTCGCACCTGTTCCCGGGTCTGTGTGAAGGGAAGTCCACGCTGGTGCCGTCATGCATCTCTCAGCCCTGTCTCCCGGTCAGCAGCAGCGGGCCGACACGGATCCTGCCACACCTGTACCTGGGCTGCCAGAGAGACGTGCTCAACAAGGTGACGCTCACTGCAGACAAATAAAAATCCACATTCGAATGCAAAAATTTTAGGTGTGCATCAGGCTGCATTATCAGTTGCACCACAAGACGATGTAGGCGTCGTTGCATTTTAATGCTTTTTTTAGCCAATCCAGTTCAACCCACTGGATGCAGCGCTGCTCATTCAAAATCAATGTGACCCTGGAGCACAAAAGCAGTCATAAGCAGCACAGCTATATTTGTAGCAATAGCCAACAATACATTGTATGGGTCAAAATTATCCATTTTTCTTTTATGCCAAAAATCATTAGGATATTAAGTAAAGATATTTTGAAAACTTCCTACCGTAAATATATCAAAACTTAATATTTGATTAGTAATATGCATTGCTTAGGACTTCATTTGAACAACTTTAAAGGCGATTTTCTCAATATTTAGATTTTTTTGCTCCCTCAGATTCCAGATTTTCAAATAGTTGTATCTCAGCCAAATATTGTCCAGTCATAACAAACCATACATCAATGGAAAGCATATTTATTCAGCTTTATGACTGGTTTTGTGGTTCAGGGTCACATATTTATCGCATTTTCTAAAGGGATGTGCGTTGCACTCGCGTCTCGCACAAGAGAGCCGCATGTTTAGAAAGCCATGTAAAATTAATGTAAGTTCAAACATGTCTCGAGACTTCATGGTGGTTTTTCCACTTCAAAGTACTCTTCGTGATTGGATTTCAGTCTTTTGTATTAAACTGTACCTACATACATGATGCTGTTTGGTTTCTAATTGTTTAAGCAACTTAATTAATTATATTTGCTTTATAAACATTATTTTAAATATCATGCACTTTTTTCAAAGATAGTCGTGTTATTTTATTGCTTTGAATAAACGTGCATTAGTAATATTTTGCTCGATGCACCTCTTGTGGCCTTGAGAGAGAAGCCAAAAGCTTTATTAACTTTTTTTTTAAGTTAATAATTGTAGTGCTTCAAGTTTTTAAATATGACTGTTTAGGTTTGCCCTAATTGTGTTGTTCAGTTTTAGTCTGTTTTAGTTCATTTTTTCCTTTTATTAAATTTTTTTTGTATTTTATAATTAGTAATTTTAGTGCTTCAGCTTTTTTTTAAAAATGACTATATAAGTTTAATTTAATTTCAGCTTTAGTTATTTAATTCCAGTTAGTGCTTCAACTTAAACTTATTTAGTTGCCAAAGCAGCATTTCTCATTTTAAGTTGTAATTTTTAATTTTGTAGTGTTAATTTTCATCTAAAGTTATTTATGATGATGACAGACCAACACAATAGTTTTTTTTAGCCAGTTTGTTGATGTCTGTGTTCCTGCAGGAGCTCATGCAGCAGAACGATATCGCTTATGTGCTCAACGCCAGCAACACCTGCCCCAAACCAGACTTCATCCCCGACTCGCATTTCCTTCGCGTGCCGGTCAACGACAGCTTCTGCGAGAAGATCCTGCCCTGGCTGGACCGATCCGTGGAGTTCATAGGTCAGACACCATCATATATATATATATATATATGCGTCTTTGGAGTTGTTAATTTTTCCATTCCAGAGGGAAAGCTCCATGACTGTGGCAGTTCAGGAAAAGTCTGAGCATTTTGGTGTAATATAATCAATCCATTTACTCCATATTTAAAAAAAAAACTTCTTAAAGAGAGATTTTTTTCCGTCACATATATATTATTTAATATATCAATCTATTCTTCAGCTGTGGCTCTGGTTTTAACCATTTCTTTTTAATTACTTTTTTACTAGCTGCCAGAAAAATCAGTTTCTTGTTCCACCCACATCTTTGACGTTTCTAATAATATTTTGAATTATTATTTTCAGTTTTCATTTTAATTTTAGTGTATTTTTCATTGTTTATGTTACGTGCTTAATTCATTTATTTTTTAAATATTCACTATATTTACAATTTTTGTTTGTTTTTACAATGTTTTAGATTGTTATACTTCAGTTTTTGTTTTTGTTTATTTCATAATTAGTTTTTATTTAATCTCAATTAATAATTTTAGTGATTCAACTTTTTCAATTTAGGTTTCAGTTCATTTTATTTTACAGTTTTTATATTTTATTTTTATTTTATTTTAAATATTACTATTTACCTTTAATTTAATTTCAGTTTTATTAAGTTTTAGTTTTTATTTAATACCAGTAAATAATTATAGTGCTTCTGCTTTTTTAAATATTACTCTTTAGGTATAATTTATTTTTATTTGTGTTTAAGTTTGTTTCATTTCATTTCATTTCAGTTTTAGTTTCCATTTTATTTATTCCATTTCCAGTTCATAATTTTAGTGCTTCTGCTTTTTAAAAATATATACTATATATGTTTCATTTAATTTTTCATTTCGGTTTTAGTTTTTTTTAGTTCAGTTTTAGTTTGGCCTGTGTAAACATTTTATTTCTTCCACAGATTTACAGCGGAGGCCAAAATGATTAGAGCACTAGTATTTTCAGCAGCTAAAAATGGTTTTAAGTCAGTTATTTCTATCTTTTGCTGTAGTGTGTCAGTAGGAAATATCAGTTATATAATGCAGTAATAATTGCTTTCTTGAAGCGTCTTGGAGACATAGTTCTTCTGGATTTAGTCTGTCTTGGTTTGTTCTGTTTCTTCATGTCATTCCAGACAGACTGATGATGATCAGATCACATCTCTGTGTGGAGCCCACAAATCTCACTGTATTATTACTAGAGGTCGACCGATTCATTGGTTTTGCCGATTAATCGGCACCGATAGTTGATTGCCGCAACTATCGGTTATCGGCAAAAATCCATGCCGATAGTTTTCTGGTTTGCAGCCGTTGCTGGAGTGGCTGAGAAGGGTCCGCTGGCATTATACAGTACGAGAGCGGCCTCTAGAGGCGGAAATCACTGACAGCACGTGTTGTTTATTTTGACACGTGACACTGCGCGCTGCACAGAGCGGGAAACTCCAGACTCGCATTTAAATACAGCCGACAGAAAAGCCTGCCGCGGAACAGAGCACCATTCACATAGTTTTCTATTAAATTACATTATATTTGTCCCAAATTGTTGTGAATGTACATAATGACTTCACCCTAGGCTATAAATTGTGCATTTTTCAGCAAAACGTTTGTCTTTCTGTGGCTCTAATTAAGTCTGTATGCTTCATGTAGAGAGCTGTAATAGATCACACTTTCTCTTTCCGCTTGCTGTTTTTTTAAACACCGAACTTCAAACTCATTTATGCCACATTGTTCATTCTTGAAGCAAACTTATGTCCGTTTGGTGATTAAATAAATTGTTTTAGACCGCCACTTGGATTGAACACAAAGCGTCTGGTGTGTGTGTGTGTGTGTGTGTGTGCGTTTTGTGAAAAGTCAGGACATAGATGTGTATAATGACGAGGGTATGACAGGTATTACAAGGTGAAGGTGGCATCTCAGGACATTGACCCATGTCCCCACTTTTCAAAACGCTTATAAATCACTCAGAGTGAGGTTTTTTTGGGGAAAGTTGAAATGCACAGTCTCCTGTAAGGGGTAGGTTTAGGTGTAGGGTTGGTGTAGGACAATAGCACATACAGTAAGTACAGTATAAAAACCATTGCGCCAATGGAATGTCCCCACTTTTGTGTGTGTGTGTGTGTGTGTGTGTGTGATATCTCTTGAGTTCTCCTAGACACAGCGCTGCACTTTTGCCCGGTGTGTGACTAACTTTTTTTTTTTTGATTAGATAATCATCAAGTGTTAAAAAATAGAAGCAAATAAAGTGTGTTAATACACATACAATATCCATATGTATGTAATTTTAATGCTATGGCCTTGTGTAGATATTTAAAAATGGCCATCTTTAAGCATGACTGTTGAAATTAAATTGTAATACTTAACAATAAGAGTCCATTCGTAGCATTAATGAAAACTGTAGAAGTATTGTTCCTTGTTTGAGTGTGTTCATTTCAACATTCACTATTAGCTACTAATAGGCTACATTTTTAAATTTTAAAGATTCTTTCAGTATCCATTTTGAAAACTATCGGTTGATTAATTGGTATCGGCCAGCGTGGTCCAACCTAGCTATCGGTATCGGTAAAATCCACTATCGGTTGACCTCTAATTATTACTGCATTATATAACTGATATTTCCTACTGACACACTACAGCAAAAGATAGAAATAACTGACTTAAAACCATTTTTAGCTGCTGAAAATACTAGTGCTCTAATCATTTTGGCCACCGCTGTATTTTCACAGGTTTCATAGACACAATCAGACAAGATCATGTGATTGTAGAAGTAATAATGAGGGTCATGTTGAGAGTGGGAGGTCAGCTGACAGGAAGTGTTTTTGTGTGTTTCCTGTCAGAGAAAGCCAAGGCCAGTAACGCCAGAGTCCTGGTGCACTGTCTGGCGGGAATCTCTCGCTCGGCCACCATCGCCATCGCCTACATCATGAAGAGGATGGACATGTCGTTAGATGAAGCGTACAGGTACTACAGCAGATTCTGTGAGCCTTAATTCATCTGTGTTAATTAAAGATTGAATCTCAAACACCCAGCTCATGTTTCAGCATCAGATCAACAGAATCTTCCTCGTATTGTGATATTATTATTATTTTGATGACAGTTCAACACATTCTGACCACTGCCATGCAAACATTTTTACTTTTCTCTCAATTCAGATTTTTTTCTCGCAATTATGACTTTTTTTCTCGCAATTGCAAGTTTATATCTTGCAATTCTGACTTTTTTCTCAAAATTCTGACTTTTTTCTTGCAATTGCGAGTTTATATCTTGCAATTTTGACTTTTTTCTCACAATTCAGATTTTTTCCTCGCAATTATGACTTTTTTTCTCGCAATTGCGAATTTATATCTTGCAATTTTGACTTTTTTCTTGCAATTCAGATTTTTTCCTCGCAATTTTGACTTTTTTCTCGCAATTGCGAGTTTATATCTTGAAATCTGAATTTCTCGCAATTCAGATTTTTTCCTCGCAATTATGACTTTTTTCTCGCAATTATGACTTTTTTTCTCACAATTGCAAGTTTATATCTTGCAATTCTGACCTTTTCCTCGCAGTTCTGACTTTCTTCTTACAATTGCGAGTTTATATCTTGCAATTTTGACGACTTTTCTCCCAATTCTGAACTTTTTCTCGCAGTTCTAATGACTTTTTTTTTTTTTAATTGTGAGATAAAAACTTGCAATTATCGATCGATCTCAAATGTGTATCAGATCTCACCACATGCGTTTCCGTTCGCAGGTTCGTGAAGGAGAAGCGGCCGACCATCTCGCCCAACTTCAACTTCCTGGGTCAGCTGCTGGACTTCGAGAAGAAGCTGAAGAGCGCGAGTGACGCGCCGCTCAAACCCCGACCGCCGCCGGACGAGCAGAAGCCGGAGCCGCTGACGATGCCCTGCGTTCTGGCTGGCGTCCCCGAGGAGCATCTTCTGGCCCAGGCGCTCTGCAGCCTTCAGCTCGGCGAGGAACCGGAGGAGAACGTCCGGCCCAAACGCTCCTTCTCCCTGGACATCAAGTCGTACGGCGAGCCCGGAGCGTCTCTGCGAGCGTTTCCCGTCGGCGAACCCTGCCAGTTCTCACCAGTGCAGGAGGTTTCGGAGCAAAGTCCGGCTGAAGATCAGGCGAATAAAATACTCCAACGTAGCGGCAGCGTGGATGGAGCTCCGTCTAAAACGGCCGAAGCGCTAAAAGGCTGGCACTCAGACATCGTCCTCGGACCCGTAACCGGAAGCTGGTTCCTCTCCTCCGAGTCGGCCCGCTTCTACGGCTGCGCTCCGGGTCTGGAGGCGGTGAGGAGACGCGGCCGGCAGCGCAGCGGAGACGGAGGAGACTCACGCAGGAGCTGGCACGAGGAGAGCAGCTTCGAGAAGCAGCTGAAGCGCAGGAGCTGCCAGATGGACGGCATGACGGACAGCCGATCCCGAGAGGAAATGACCAAGAGGAGCAGCCAGTCCAGCTTCTCCGGCAGCATGGAAATCATCGAGGTCTCCTGAGGACTCATTTTGTTTCTTTGCTTTGTTCTCATTCAGATTTGGACTCTGCACGGACACATGCATGAAGGTGGAGAGTCTCTCTGAAGGCCAGACATCCAGTGCCTCGCAATACAAATTAAGGGCAGACACTGCAGGCAAAAACACTTTTTTCATGCACCTGTTTTTTTCAGACTAGTGGAAAGAAAACATCCAAAAGACACTGTTAAGTGTTTCTTTTATTGCACTTTATCTATTTGTGTCAATAGCAATTGTATTGTTCAATTACAATACAAATTTTTAAAGGCCGTTTTCTCAAAATGAGTTTTTTCTCTTACACTGAGCCATAAATCTCCTCTTCAGCAGCACTTACACCAAACTTTTCATTTTTATTCCTGCCTATATTGGGTTTTACAGAGGGATTTGTTCATATATAATTTTCTTGATTATATACAACATTTTAATCCCCCAAAAATTGTGAAAATATAGTGTTTTCTGTCCGTTCTATGCATTTTCTGAATTATGGAGTGACAAAAATTAGATACCCAAAATTCCCTCTGTAAAAACTAATTTTGACTCTAATATGTCCAAAAAATTAAACAAGAATTTTGAAACTGACATCATCCAGTGTTTAGATTTTTGTACTAGAAATTAGCGCATATTTCATTAAATAATGACTCATTTGCATATCTAAACATAACATTTTAGAAAACTTGTAATGCAAAAAATGTTTGCAATTATCAATGTAATCAGTTAGCTGGGTAAGGCAATAACTATTAGTTATTTTTTTTACCCTATTCACCTACAGTGTCTCGCCTTAAGGCAAGACACTACAGATAAACAGGACGCACTTTAACCCCATAAGTGTCACCCCCATTTTTGAACATAGACGTGAAAGTGCACGATCCAAACTTAAATTGTTATAATTCATGAACGCTTTGGAATACAGACCTAAGGTTTACAGACTACAGAATACAGACCTCTTTTTTAATAAGACAATCTGCAGATTACTGCAGAAGTGGAATCATTTCAAAATATTAAAGTATCAAAAAGTTATAGAAGTTTAAATTTACTGTAAAGAAAATGCACTGTAGCAATTTTTATTTTATTTTATATTTTATTACAAAATATTTTTGAATCCAAAATTGCTATAAAATGAAAGGCTTATGTCTAAATAAGTTATGCTCCAAATTTGAAGTTGATATAAAAAAATGTATTTAGGGTGTTATACCACAAACAGCCACCGGGTGCCATCAAAACTCCATTTAATGTATTTTGATGCATTTTTCTATCACAAATGTCTCAATTTCTCTGTCAATATTAATATTTTCAAAAAATAACATCTAAAATGACTGTAATACATTTTGTAATATGACACCTGACTCCACCCACTAAGGGGAGGAGACCGCTAAAAGATATTAAAGTACCATTTCCATGGTAACGCAAAGTCTGATTTAAAAATGGTTTTAAGCTTTCAAATGATATATCATTTATAATGATTACTAAAATATGTGATAGAGAAAAAGACAACGAAAAAAAGTACTTAAGGGGTTTAATATACAGACAAACCAAAATTGATTCAGACACCTTCAACATTTCTCACATTATATCACAGTTTATTCGCTATAGTTTAGAAAATGGTAATAAAATATGACAAGAACTCAGAGTTAAACTGTGTCAGAACAAATTGATCTTGATAAAGTCAGATAACTTTGATAGAAAGGTATATAATGAATTCGGTTGAATAGCTGTCAGCTGTTAAAAAAATAAGTGCACAATTAGATAAAACCAATTTAGCTCAACTAATTACCAAGCAATGCTTCACTTTGTTCAGTCTGTGTGTAAAAAGATTATATCTGGAATCTGAATAATTTTTGGTTTGACTGTACATCACCAGCTGATTGATTACATCAAGAATTACAAATATTAAATATACATATATTTAAAAATTTAATTTACATGCATAATTCAATGTCAGAATTAGTTCTATAATTAAATATGGGCTAATTTGCATACATTTCCAGCACATTTAATAAATCCATGTTGAATATTCTCGTTTGATTTTGCTAACATTAAAGTTTTAGACTCCCCTTTTTATCAGAAAATACTGTCAACAGACAGAAAGCAATGACGTCTTCACCAAGTGTGAATGATGCATGAACAAACCCCTCACTAAAGGCCTTCAGAATATAGATAGGAATAAAACTGTAAAGTTTGGTGCATGTAAGAGAAAAAACTCTTCAAAGATATGGATTGCACTTGGAATCTACAGACGCATATATAAACTAAAGTGCAATAAAATACACGCTTACATTTTGGATGTTTTAGTCTACTAGTCTCAAAGAAGAAGCGAAATAGAGCTCAAAACTGAGCAATGCTGTAGTGTCTTGCCTTAAGAGCGTCTTTTGATGTATTTTTGACATGCATGTGTTGAATTATGATCTCAGGAAGCTGCGAATCTGTTGGAGATCTAGAATCAAACACACACACACACACTTTCCATCAAAGTTGAACAGACGTGACGCCTCTGTTTCTCTGATTCACTGATGCTGCATCCAAAACCCTTGAACCTCCAGCAGCTTCTTCACACGAGACGTCAGACCTGATGAGACACAGACGAGAAACACTTCATTAGTCTGAGCACTTTACAGCCAGAAACCCTCTCTCCTTCATTGGTGCTTTAGTGTGGAACAAATGATCCAGAACAGTGTTGATGTTCATAGACTCATACTGAGCTGTGCTGGTTTATTGAGCTGGTTTACCTTCTTAAAGGCTCGTCAGAGGTCATGAACTTGTGCCTCAGCATTGAATCGGCTAAAAGACTCCTTCAGACCGTCCTGAAAACATCTTCCTCTGATCTGCGTTTGATGACTTTGAACAGAATCAGAGTTTCCTAAAGCTGTGAAAATTGAGCTGAAGACAGAACGAATCAGAAGCAGAAGAGTCTCTGAATCACATGCTTTTACACAGGCCTCAAATCTACAGTGATCAATGTTTTATATTTTTACAATAAAGTCAAATGACTGATATAATCATTCATAAGACAGATCAGCCATTATTTTTGTGATTCGTGTCTCGGATGGTACTGCTGTGAGAGCGTTTCTGGAGATATTAATCAGTAGCTGTTTATTGATTGTTGAAATAAAACACAAGTGGTACTTGAACATCTTCAGCTGTCTCCATTAAAACAGCAAGGCGTTTAGAGATGATCTTCATTTGGATCCATAGAGTGTGTGAATACATTATAATATACACTTAATAATATATAAAACACCATTTAACTGGATCCACTTTGTTTTGCAGACTGTGTGAGACTTTCATTTCATTAACCACTATTGGTAAATAACTAAGATTAAATCTAGGTAAACTGTAAAAACTATTTGCGCCATTAATAAATTGTATGATAACAAATACAAGTTTGTAATCTCAAGCAACATAACGGACTGTTTTTGTAAATAACGATGGAAATCTCGCACAAATGGCCTGCTGTTCCAGCTGTGATTGGACCGCGGATGATCACGTGATCATTTTCTCCGACAGACGTGTTGTTCTGAGCTCTGGGGTTGTTAATCGTTTGTATACACACTTTTCGAATCCATCAGTTCGCATTAATTCAACTTATTTTTAAAGTAATTGTTTAATAGCGGAATTCGTGATGAAAAACTACATTTCCCAAGATGCTGTACAGAAGAACCCACCAATCAGCGAGCAAAGCACTCCAAAAGCGATCTTTAACTCCGCCCGAATGAATATTTATAGCTCCGCCCACTTCACCATATATATTTTAATATTTTTTAATTTTAATATTTTTTAATTAAATATATATATTTATTTTTATTATATATATATATGTATATTTATATATATATATACATATACAGTATATATTGAAATTTATATATATATATATATATATATATATATATTAATATATATATAGTTAAAAAATATATAAATTCTTATATATATATATATATATACATACACTGTATAATAAAATATATATTAATACATGTATTTATATATATATATATATATATATATATACACATTTATATTTTTATATATACATATATATATATATCATGATATATTATATATATATAATTTTTTATTATATATATATACACACATACACACACACACACACACACACACACACACACACATAAATATTTATATAATAAAATATATTCGATTCGATTATGTCATTTCCCTCATTAAAGTTCATACTCTTATTTGTCTTTTTGTCTGATTTTCAAATGCTTTTTTGAAATCATTGTAATGTTGTGATTCTCCTAGTAGTTGGTTAATTTGGTTCATGGCTTATAATGCTTTAATGAGGAATTTTTGAAAACTCAATGGGAAGAACTGATGTGAAAAATACGCACGGAATGCTTTCTTAGTAATGAACGATATCACAAGTTTATATTATATTACAGCAGCGGCCCTCTAGTGCTGCGCATGCGCTACTACAGCACCATCAACAACATGCGCGCGCACACTTCAGAGCTTTATTCCATACTCAACCGTGTATTTATCAATATGAATTCACTTGACTTTCACACCCAAACGTATTTTATAGCTTCATAATTGAAAAATAAAGATAATATACGCTGCTGTTGTAGATGCGTTTTATGTTTGTTGTCCAGCAGGCGGCAGTAACGCGCAAAACAGCTCTGAAGAATCATGGGTAATGTAGTTTTTCCATCAGGAATACCCCTCACCACAATGTTCTTTTTGTAATCCTGAATCTGAAACTCTCACATATTTATTCTCCGAGTACAATCCTTCTAAAGATTTTTTGGAAGCACGTGTCGATTTTTGACACATTCAACAAAGTTATTAAAACTCAAATGATAACTCATTACAGGTAATAATTCATCCTTAATATACATAAAGATGAAGTAATGCCTTTTACACCCTAATTTAGTTTTTAGTTTTTTTATGTAAAGAAATTAAAAATATTTTATGACTCATTAAATTCAATTATTAGAATAAGAATTTTATAAAATATCTCATATATTAAAAGAAATAATATTTTACCACCATGTATTATGTATATAATTAAGGTTTTACGTCTTGTATGCATTGCATGTTCTTTTAAAATTAAATTAAATAAAAAACGAAAGAAAAAAGAAACGGCTAAGATTGACGGCTCAGAGTGACCAATAACAACGCTTCCAGTAAGACCCGCCCCTCGGAAGAGGATTGACGTCAGGATTCTCCGCCTTGCTACTTCCTCTTTCACAGTGGCCGTCAGCGAGAGACACCATGAAGGCGTCTGGCACAGTACGTAAAATCCTTTTAAAATCATTTCACAGTCGCTTAAACCTCACAGTTATATCTCGAAAACACTCATAAGACACTAAACTATCCATAACAGTGACTTTACCCGACACATGTTTAGGATTAAAGCGCTAGATTAGCTTTGACGCGTTGATTGTAGCGGAGAGAGGAACATGGCGGCTGTAGAATGACTCCATGTGCTCATCATTGAACACACACACGTTACGCATCTCAGGATTTTGAGTTAATCTGCTATCTTAACACACTCTCAAGTGACTTGTTCTCATATTTTAGGCAGTTGTATTAAAGTTACGTGCTTGAACTCCGCGGTTGTCCACCGCAGGCTTTGTTTTCTGAGCGCTAATCGCTATCAGTTCGCACGAAGCGCTCGTATTCTAGCCTGATTTAGTAATGATGTGATTGTTTTGTGCGCTTTTAAGTAAATGTGAAACAAGTATAGGTAAATCTAGACCAGTCAAAGATGCTCAATCATTCTCCTTCCTGCAGGGTTTAATTAGTAAACTTTGAACGTTAATTTACTGCTAAAAGTGTTAGCTAACCGCAACGAAATGGTCACCAGTCGTAAAATACAGGTCTAATAATCCATAGAAAACAGGGTAAAGAGTGTTAAAACTTTTCAGTTAGAAATTGCAAGTAAGTTAAAAATAATTAAAAAGAAATGGCAGATAACACATTGAATCAAAAGTGAATTTTTGAAGTGGAAAGACTGAAATATTTTCTTAAAACGCACTCTGATTATCTTTGTTTACAACTTAAAGTAATTTTTTGCTGTTTAAGTTTACATCCTTCCCTAATTATTCACACCTGAGCCAGTTAGTCAAGTGCTCAGGTTTCCTTGTGAAGTCATGTAGGACTCGAACTGATGTCATTTGTGTTGATCTGAATGTGTTTCTGTATCTCTCTCTGCAGCTTCGGGAGTATAAGGTTGTTGGGCGTCTCTTGCCCTCTGCTAAAAACCCCGCACCCCCTCTGTACCGCATGAGGATCTTCGCCCCAAACCATGTGGTGGCCAAGTCTCGCTTCTGGTACTTCGTCTCCCAGCTGAGGAAGATGAAGAAAGCATCCGGAGAGATTGTCTACTGCGGCCTGGTACGAATAGGGCTGTTCCCAGATGGGTTTTGGAGTTGATTCCTTTTGTTAGTAGTATGTGTAGTATTACAGAATAAGCTAGACGTACCGTGACTTAGTTGTTAGAAATGCGTAAAAGAGAATCTGCAATAGTTTTTTTGTTTTCACTAATTTATTGTAAAGAATAGTCCGAATGAACCAGCTTGCTGAAACGAGTCAGACATCCCATCCCTGTTAGTGAGCAAAAGATGTGAATTAATGCTTCACTCTATTGAAGGCTGTTAAAGAAGTCACTTCCCTTTTGACGGAGGGGGGTCGATTCCCTTTGGCAGTGAGTGCCATGAATTTTACAAACACAACTTTGCGTTCAACCTGCACACATTAACCCAAAGGTCATTTCTTCCCAGTGTCATGCCCTTGCCATGTGTGCGAAAAGAAACACCGAACCTTGTCGCCTTTCGTAGGCTGTTAAACGTGCCACTGAAAGTGAATTCAAGGTGCGACACGATCCTGCTGCTCTGTTACTCTACATCAGCCGTCGTTTCTTGTGTGAAAACATGAATCGTTTCCTTTTTCATAGGGGGGGGTTCAATTCCCTTTTTTGAAGGGAGGGGGTTCAATTCCCTTTCGTGATGGATGTGGGTCGTTTCCCTTTCATTTGACGGGTCTGTTCCCATTTGTTGATGTGTGGGGTTCAGTTCCCTTTTTTGGTGGGTGGGGGTCAATTCCCTGAGGTTGATTTCTTCTTTTTTTTTTTTTTTTTTTTTTGATGGGTTGGGGTCGATTCCCTTTTATTTGACAGGTAGGTTCCCATTTGTTGATGTGTGGGGTTTTGACGGGGTAGAGGTCGATTTCCCCTTTTTCTTTTTTTTGATGGGTTGAGGTTCGATTCCCCTTTTTGGACTGAGGGGGTTGATTCCCTTTTGGATTCCGAGCTGCTAGTAATGAAAGCATTAAGCATAGAGCTTTTCCTGTTACTTTGAGATGCTACAAAATAGTGCGTTTAATGTAGTCGAGCTATAACTCATGAGTTTCTTCCTGCTTCTGAGACAACATGCCTGAAGTTTAACCGCCGTATTGTGTTCCTGCACAGGTCCATGAGAAATCGCCCCTCAAGGTGAAAAACTTTGGCATCTGGCTGCGTTACGACTCTCGCAGTGGAACCCACAACATGTACCGCGAGTACAGAGACCTGACCACGTCTGGAGCCGTCACTCAGTGCTGTAAGTTTCACGAATACACTCGCGTTCAACCTGCACACATTAACCCAAAGGTCATTTCCTCCCAGTGTCATGCCCTTGCCATGTGTGCACAAAGAAAAACTGAACCTTGTCGCCTTTCTTAGGCTATCAAACGTGCCACTGAAAGTGAATTCAAGGTGCGACATGTGACCCTGCTGCATGGGCGATGCTGCCGTGTTTTTACTCTACAGTAAATGTCATGTATTTGGTTTGTGCTTCAGATCGTGATATGGGTGCCAGGCATCGCGCCCGTGCTCATGCCATCCAGATCATGAAGGTGCAGATCATCGCCGCCAACAAATGCCGCAGACCCGCTATCAAGCAGTTCCACGTGAGTTTGCATGTTCAAATGAGTTTATCAAATGCAACCGTAATTGCGAGTTGTTTAAACTTGAATCTAAAGGCTTTAATAATTTGTCTCGATTCAACAGGACTCCAAGATCAAGTTCCCTCTTCCTCACAGGGTTCTGCGCCGCCAGCACAAGCCCCGTTTCACCACCAAGAGACCAAACACTTTCTTTTAAAGTGTATGTTTGTGCTTTTCGCATTACAGAAGAATAAAAGTGGAGAATGTCCAAGTCTTATTGTTGCATGGTTTTTAATTGACTCAAAGTCCTTGACTGATTGGTGAGATCCTTAAAGAATGTGTCTGGTTCATCTTACAATGGGGGAAATTTGCAAAAAGAAAATATTTTTAGGATCAATAAAATTGCATTGCGACATTTGGGACAGTGTGTGATTGAAAAATGTTACAATTGTTTGTTCATTGGTTTTTGTACTTTTTTTTAAAATTTTCTAATTATTGTTAGTCATTTTTAATATGAGGTTATCTGGTCACTGTGCAAAATAGTGTAAGGCCTAATAAACTTTAAAGGAGGACCGTAGTGGACAGTTATAAGACTGTATTACTCTGGCGATGAAATGGCTGGAGTTTGGTTGGTTTGTACATTGATCTTCATGTGCCGTGTTAAGTTTCTCTTAAAATCAATATAGCTAACATTGGCAGGTGTTCATAAACCCTTTTTATTCGGACATTTACCCAGTGATGTAGTTGTAATATCAATAACGATGTTGACCCTATTTGTAGTTTGAAAGCCACATTTTGGGGAAAATTGATTTTAATGAGCAGTGTTGGGGAGTAACTAGTTACATGTAACGCAACTATGTAATTTAATTACAAAATAAATGTAACTAATCTGTTACTGAGGAAAATGTGTAGTTAAATTAGTTATGCAAATGAACTATTACAAAGGGGGTTACATCTGAATCATCTCTCACACACACACACACACATGGTTTTGATTGCATTCTTTTATAAATTGCATTGAGTGCTCTAAAATACGAGACACCAATGTTTCAAGAGTTTAGGTCACATGTTTATTTGAGAACTTTTATTTCCTATTTATGCTTTTGTATATGTGACCCTGGAGCACAAAACCAGTCTTAAGTCGCTGGGGTATATTTGCAGCCAATAGCCAAAAATACACTGTATGGGTCAAAATTATAGATTTTTCTTTTATGCCAAAAATCATTAGGATATTAAGTAAAGATCATGTTCCATGAAGATATTTTGTAAATTTCTTACTGTAAATATCAAAATGTAATTTTTGATTAGTAATATGCATTGCTAAGAACTTAATTTGAACAACTTTAAATGTGATTTTCTCAATATTTAGATTTTTTTGCACCCTCAGATTCCAGATTTTCATATAGTTGTATCTCAGCCAAATATTGTCCGATCCTAACAAACCATACATCAATGGAACGATTATTTATTCAGCTTTCAGATGATGTATACATCTCAATTTTGAAAAATTGACACTTAAGACTGGTTTTGTCATCCAGGGTCACATATGTTTTTTATTTTTTAAGATCTCCAAGGCGTTGTGAGATGCCAGTGTTTCCTGTCATAGCTGCCTTAAACTTAAAAGTTTCAAAAATGATTAACAGTTTTGAAAAATTAGAAATCTGAACTTAGAAAAGTAATCAATCACATTACTTTATTAAAGCTTCCCAACACTAATAATGAGAACAAATACATTTGAAATACTGTAACTGCGTCTCTCAGTCGCTGCCACAAGATGCCAGGGTTTCTCCGCGAACCAGCGTCTTGGCAACATGCATGATGTACTATATTATCCTCCTGAGACACAGCTATGGAGTTCTTGCCTCTGCAGTGGACATTCTGTTTCAGTGAATTTCTCTGAGACTTCACATGTCACAGTTTGAAGTCTGGATGTCCTGTGCAGAGCACATTCAGGGCTTTTTAGAGATCTGGACGTTTGACCATGATCACACCCTCTCCTTAGTCTTTAAAGATGGCTAAATTTAATTTAGTGACATTTTTTTACATCCTTATGGAAATATGATTATATTTTGTAATTGTCATTTAAATCTGAATAATTTTCAAATCGTTTGTCATAACGGAACATCTCAGGAAATATGGGTTTTCAAATTCAAAATATGATTTCCTGTTATGAAAGAGGACATTATGTCTACTGTAGAGGACACTGGTACTAAAAGCATGTTTATTATGCATTTTGGGTGGGAGACATAACAGTTGAATAGGAAAATAAATTATATATCAATTTTCTTATGAAATATTTGATATTATTATGAAAATCTGGCCAAATTTACTCCCATTATGACTTTTTTCAACATGCTGTCCCAACAGAAACACATTAATATGCAAATTAGATACAGTGTATAGATACACTGTGTTTAATGGGAAAACCAGTTTATGGAAATTTTTACACACATATATTGCATAAAACAAAATGGTATATCAAATCATTTTGTTAGGCCTATATATTTTATAACATAGTAGAGAATCATCCTTAAACAAAGTTTAGTATAAAAAAAAGGTGAAACCTAAAAATTGATTGGTGATTTAAAAAAAAAAATCCTTTTTGATGTTTATTCATGCCATTTTATTATTATTTTTTTTAGAAAAACTGAGTCCTAGTGTCCTCTGCAGAGGACATAGAATAAAATATGAATAACATATAATTTTTCAAAAATGTTATTTTTCCATTTTTTTCTTATGCTCCAAACAATGTAATGGCATGAGAAAATACTAAATTCACAAATCTTTTTTTGAGAAGGAAATTTAATTCAGATACTGAGCGCTGTTCTACAGTATCAGCGTATAATATTGACTAAACAAAAACAGCATATGATAATTGTGCTCTTATTATGGCATTCCCAATCTCAAAGCCAGTATTATCTTTAGGTATCATCGATTTCATAGGTAGAGTTACAGTTAATTCAGATAAATGAACTTCAGGTGTGTTTGATTACAGGGCCGTAGATTTAATCAGATACAGGCACCACATTGCAGCAAAAGAGTACATGTTTGAACAATGAAAGAATTATTAGGAGGCCATATATTAATATAGATCATGACATAATCTTCAACACTGTGCCAAACGCCATCATTCTCAGATAAGACGAACTTTGTTTTGGTGTTTGTCTGTTCCTGCTACGATTATACCTGGTTGTGGATGGTTGCTAAGGTGTTCTTTTTGGTTACTAGATCGCTTAACACTGACTGAAGTCAAATCCAAAGTCTGAAAAGCCAGGTACGTAAACATAAACTATTTCTACGCGGATTTGGGAATATATCACGAAAATGCTGGATAGAAACGCCAATATATGAATAAAACGACTTAAAACTTGAGGCGGATACATTTAATTATTTCATTTGATATATATATACATATAATCTTTGACCTGCCAAGAGTGCATTGCAATAGTCCAGTCTGGACAGAACAAGAGCTTGAACAAGGAGTTCAAAAAGAAAGGACCTGATCTTCTTGATGTTGAATAAAGCAAATCTGCAGGACCGGGCAGTTTTAGTAATGTGGTCTGAGAAAGTCAGCTGATCATCAATCATGGAAACCAAGGTTTCTGGCTGTTTTTGAAGGAGTTATGTTTGATGAGCCTAACTGGATGGTGAAATTGTGATGAAACGAAGGGTTTGATGGAACCACAAGCAGTTCTGTCTTGGCAAGGTTGAGTTGAAGGTGATGGTCCTTCATCCAGAAAGAAATGTCTGTTAGACAAGCTGAGATGCGAGCAGCTATTGTCGAATCATCAGGATGGAATGAAAGGTAGAGTTGAGTGTCATCAGCATAGCAGTGATATGAAAAGCCGTGTTTCTGAATAACAGAACCTAATGATGCCATGTAGACAGAGAAGAGAAGTGGTCCAAGAACTGAGCCCTGAGGCACCCCAGTAGCTAGATGTTGAGACTCGGACACCTCACCTCTCCAAGATACCTTGAAGGACCTATCCGAGAGGTAAGACTCAAACCACTGGAGTGCGGTTCCTGAGATGCCCTTTCTCAATAGGGTTGACAGGAGGATCTGGTGGTTAACTGTGTCAAAAGCAGTGGACAGATCTGAGCTGTAATAGTGTGTATCTACCTTTAAATATGTTCAATAAAAAAAGAGAGAAAGAAATAGAATAGCGCTTGCATACAACTACTAATTCTGCTAGCTATATAGCGATATGCATACAGATTCCACTATTTTATTTTTCTATAGACAATCTCTAGGCTCACTCACACCAAGGACTATATCTATAGCGATAAAAGTAAAGTTTTAAAAACCGTTCTAATACTGTTGGAATCATTTTTCAGAATGATTTTTTTTTTTTCATCTGATGAAGGATAAAAACATTGACAGCCAATCAGAATTCAAAGAACGCGAGTACTCTGTAGCTCAACAAAAGGCTAGAGTGGGCGGAGCCTGTGCGTGACACTTCTGCGCATGTCATGAAGAGTCACTCACCTGCTGAAGCATTAGCATAAAGGTGGTTTATTGATATATCGATAGGTGACTCTGTGGGTTTGGCAGGCTGATTTGTGGGCTGTGTGGGATGACACTTTCCAGGAAGCGTCCAGCACCCAAACCTCAAGCCTCATATTCCACCACAGCACATAAAGATCTGGGTTCAGACGGTTACTGGCAGGTAGAGCGAGTCTCATGCCTGTGACGGACTCTGTGTATGTTTTACGTGTTTTATGAGGGGAAAAGTGGAAGGTCACAAATCTGATTCTCTGCAGGACCGTCCAGCGAGGACGACTGAGGTCAAACCTGTGGATTCTGCGATGAAAATACTTGATGTGTGTGCTTTTTTACAGTCATCGCAGAATCAAAAATTATATTTTTAGGGGAAAATTAAGGTTTCTAAAGTACTATGCAGTATGCTTTATTATTGTCACAGGACCGCATGGTTACATTTTACAAATAAATGTACATAATACATAATACTGTTACAAATAAATATACATAATAAAATTCAAATACATTTAAAAAAAATTAATAGGCCTACACACAATAAAATTATATAAATTATAGAAAATTTTAATACAGTCATCTAAGAATCAAAAGGAAAAAATATAATACAAAAAATTATAATACATTTTACACACTTTTAAATCAGCAAGTGTGTGTATATGTGTGTGCATATATATATATATATATATATATATACAGTGCCCTCCATAAGTATTGCACTAAAAAAACACACATGACAAACTTGGCACATGATGATGGTAACAATCAGTGAATAGTGTTTGAATGGGTCATTTTGAGTAGAAAATTTACTCCAGATGTCACAAAACAGCAAGTTACTTTACTTAACAACAATAGCAACCATACAATAGTGTAAATACATCTCGAAAACAGCAAAAAATTTAACATTATTAATTATTCATGCCCAAGTGCATGATGGGAACAACGGGATCATGACTTTGATATTTACTTAAAAATCTTTGTAAAAATAACAAACGATTCCAAGTAAAATATACTTTAAATCGTTTAAATCGAGTATATTGAATTTACTCTCTCGCCTGAACTAAATTATTTAATGTAGAAATTACATTTACTTTTCTGTAGTATTTACTTCACCACAAAATCATATTTATCAGTGTGGGACAGTAATGACAAAATTGCTTTGTTTGCTGTGGAGTCAAGACATCTGCAAATATGATTAAAAGATTAATACGAGACAGAACTACAGAATGTCACGTTTTATTACTAGCTGTTCCAACACATGCATGCTTTACCAAATAAAAAGGACAGCACTTCAAGAGTTTCATCCCCCTATCTGACGTGAGCATAAGTATTGGGACAGTTGAACATAAGGCAGATGTAAAAGATTAAAAGCTAATATTTAGTTGCGTGCAATCACAGCAGTGAGTCTGTGACCCATAGACATCACCAGACTCTTGCTCTCATCCTTTCAAATGCTTTTCCCAGCCTTTAACGCAGCCTATTTCAAATGTGGCTTGTTTTGTGGAGTTTTTACCTTGAAGTCTCCTCTTCAGCTGGTGAAATTCATGTTCAGTCGGATTTAAATCTGGAGATTGACTTGGGCAATCTAAGACTTTCTATTTCTTTGCCCTGATAAACTCCTTGACTGAACTGACAGGGTGTTTTGAATCATTGTCCTGATGCAATATGAAGCGCTTTCTGATGAGCCTAGTGGCATTTTCTTGAATATTGGTAGGCAGCCAAGATGTTTTGTACACTTCTGCATTCATTCTGCTGTCACCGACCTTCGTTAAGTAATCATTAAAGTTGTTCCAGAGACAGCCATGCATGCTCATGCCACCGTGCTTTACAGATGAGCTTAGGATCATTTGCAGTTCCTTTTTGTTCTCCACACTTTTGCTTTCCCATCACTTAGATAAAGGTCTTTGTCTCATCTGCCCCTAAAACTCCTATGACTCACCTTTGTGCTTTTTTGCAAACTCTAATCTTGCCTTTCTATTTCTGGTGCTGGTCAGAGGTTTGCATCTTGCTGTGTAGCATCTGTAATTCTCCTGTCGAAGTCTCCTGCGGACAGCAGATTGTCAGAGCATCACCCCAGCTTTCTGGAGGTTGTTGGTGTTTTTACAGACACTTATTTTAGGGTTCTTTTTCACAGATTTTATGATTTGTCTGTAACCAACCGCTGTTGTTTTTCTCAGCCAATCAGGTTGTTGTTGGTTGGTTTCTTTCTTTTATTTAGGACATTCCAAACTGTTGATTTTCCCCATGCCCATTGTTTTTGATATATGGTTCTAATTAAGTTCCTCTTTTCTTTTAGCATCCGAATTGCTTGATTTTCTCTCAAGGCCAGCTCCTCATCTTCATCCTGGTTTGTGTGCGTCATCATCGAATGCAAGATTCAGAATGCAGAAGCAATGGATATAACTCATACGACACATTCCCTGCTTTTAATATCTGAAGAATTAATGCAACAGGACACAGCTGATCACTTAGAAAGACCTGTGAGCCAATTGTCCCAATACTTATGCTCACATCGAGTGCTGATCTTCTTTGTTGGTGAAACATTTGCGTGTTGAAACACCCAATAATAAAATCTGACATTCTGTAGTTTTTTCTTATATTCATCATTTGGTCATATTTAAAGATTTCTTGACTCCACAGCAAACGGAGCAATTTTGTCCTTACTGTCCCAATACTTAGGGCACTGTATATATATATATATATATATATATATATATTATACAATGAAAATTTAAAATAATATTGAATTACAAAATGAAAATGATCAAATCTGAATAGTCATCCAGTCAAAACGAGTAAAAATGATATTTTCTTAAAATGTAATAATATTTATAATATAATAAATTAGCAAGATATAAGTGGGTGATTATATAAAGGCTGTTTCTAATTAATTTTTTCCCACATTCCCACTTCAGTAGCTCTTACATGCACCAGACTTAAACATTTTTTACAGAGAGGTTTGTTCATATATCAATCCCATTTATTTACATTACATTTTGTTTCTAAAAATTAATTATGGCTGTTACAGCATTTTCTGATTTATGATAAAAAGTGAAAGGAGGTGTCCAAAACCTCGTCTGTGAAACCTTCAACATTAATATTTCTATCCAAAGTCGCTTTGGATAAAAGCGTCTGCTAAATGACTAAATATATAATGTATGTAATTTTGAATAACATTTGAATAACTGCATCAATAATTGCAGAGTCGCAATAAGAATGTGTATTAAGTCAATTTTGATTACACGTTGACTTTAATATCAGTTTAACCCAATGTTTGGCTCTTTAGCGTTAAACTGTCCTGAGTAGAGTAAATGTCTGAAAACACAGTTCTCCCACACACTACCTGAGTCAGAAGCGCTGACCCAGCAGCTCGCGGCCCACGGCAGCCAATTTGATTGATTGGACTGAGAGTTCCCACATTCAGGACACAGGGAGAGTTTCACAGGATGTGCAGTAAAACGCAGAGAGCCATGTCAAAACCTCCCACTGCGGTAGTGCTTCAACACTTGGTCCAAGCAAACACTTAAAGTATAATGTTTTTGAGACACAGGCCGGCTACTGAAAACCTGCCATGAATGACTGGCCTCACACACGGATCTAAAAAGAGAGAAAATCAACATGGGAAAGAGAAAAAAAAAATCATTAAATAGAACATTTCATGCTGAAGTATCAGAACAGATGACTGTAGTATGCAGTATATACTGTGTGCTGAGTATGGGAATACACAGAATACACAGATGATCTATTTACAGTATAACAAATTCCATATATCTGGAGTATTTATCCATTAGCATCTGAAGAGCAGTCATTCGTTTGGCTCACAACACTCTGAAAATATGCAATTAGAAATCTGACACACTTTACACACTGTACAGAATATGGAATCCCACAATGCATTGTGCTCAACCTTCACTTTATATGGAAGTTTGTTTCCACCATGGGCTAAGACAAAAAAAAAATACTATACAAAATTTTGAGATAAGCAATTACCTTTAAAAAAAAGTCAAAATTGTCAATTGGAAAAAGTCTGAATTGCGGGACGTATACTCAGAATTCTGAAAAAAAAAAAAAAAAAATCTGAATTTTGATATTTTAACTCAGAATTCCGAGAAGAAAGTTTGGAACTGCGAGATGTAAACTCAGAATTCCGAGGAATTTTTTGCAACTGCGAGATATAAACAGAATTCAGAAGAAAAAAAGTCTGAATTGTGAGATGCAATCCCAGAATTCCAAGAAAAAAGTCAGAATTATGAGAAAAATTTGCAATTACCTTTTACATTTTTATATTTTTTGACAGAAACAGACATCATTTTCATTCTTATAAATAAACCAAAAGTGAAAAACAGTCTTGTTCTAAACTTATTTTGATAAGACTGTCAAATGTTAAGATGAAAAGAAGAAAAAAAAGACTATAATGCAAAATGATAATTTTTGTTAGATGATAAGTAGCCTCACGTAGCCTGACCTTCAGACTGATGGCAGAAGGTTTGGGAACCTTGGCTGCTTTGAATGGCCAAGAGGCTGTATGACTGACAGGTAAAGCAACCAATCACGTTTCGGTCAACAGTCCGAGGGCGTGACGTCCGGGGCCAGACGATAAGTGGATGCCACTCGCTAAATTAAACATGAATGTAGTGAAGCCAAGAATCATTCTATTGTGGAAACAGAGCTGTTATATCAGTTTGTGTCTGAAGTTTCTGTTTATTCATGGCTGAAGCCCGTCATGGGAATATATCCCGATCTGCTTAGTTCAGTGTCTGCTGTGTCCAGAGTGACGAATCGTGGCATGGAACTCCAAACGAAATGCCTTGTGATCACTAACAGGGGCAACAACGCATGCACAAGGTCTCCATTCAGACTCGCGCTCCGCTTGGCGCGAGCAACAGAGCAACAATGAGGGAAAGTCAGAAATGACTTTGAAGCGCCTGCCCGTCAGTATCTGTTTCACAGGCTAAGCGTTCAGCACAGAGTGGCGCCAGCGGCCTCCGGGGAAAAGAGCTGCAGCACGATTGAGAAGCTGAACACGATGAGTCGGACAGAAAACTAGACATTAACACCACCTACGCTCATGCATTTCAAGTGCATTAGTGTACATGACGGCTTTAGTGAGAATCAGTTTCCCTGAGGAGAAAAAGAATGGATTTTTCCATAGGGAAACTGATTTTTAATGGTAACTGATGAACCTTTTAAAGACAGGCCTGTGTTGATTGATTGTTAAAGGGATAGTTCACCCAAAAAGGACAATTCTGTCATCATTTACTCACCCTCAAGTATAGTTCCAAACCTGTATGAATGTCTTTGTTCTGCTGAACACAAAGGAAGATATTCTGAAGAAAGTGGGAAACAGAGCAGTTCTGGGGCACTATTGACTTCCATAGTATTTTTTTTCTTCCTACTATGGAAGTCAATGGTGCCCCAAAACAGCCTGGTTACAAACTTTCTTCAAAATATCTTCCTTTGTGTTCAGCAGAACAAAGACATTCATACAGGTTTGGAACTATACTTGAGGGTGAGTAAATAATGACAGAAGTTTCATTTTTGGGTGAACTATCCCTTTAATTGATCATGTATGCTTTGTTGAACCCATCTGTTCGAATCAACATTTTTTTTTTTTTTTAAAGGACTGTGTTTAATAGAAGAATTCATTGTGAAAAACTACATTACCCATGATGCTGTAAAGAAAAACCCACCAATCAGAGAGTGGCAATGAGCAAAGAGTGCCAAAAGAGATTTTTTAGCCCCGCCCACTCTCATGAAGTAGGCTACACTGAAAAAAATGATCAATTGAATTTACAATTTCTTTTTAAGGTAAGTGGTTGCAATCAATTTATTTTAGCTACATTTAAATAATCAAATTTAGTTGACTAACTTTCAACGTTTTTTTAAAATGTAGCTAAAATAATTTTTTTGCAACCATTTACCTTAAAAAAATTAAGTATAATTTTTTTCAGTGTACGTGCTTGAGTCAGTCTCTCTGCACTCTCAAAATGCTTACGTATTTGTGTGTGTATATATATATGCATATTTTGCAATGAACTTAAAATATACGGTTTCGATAGATTCAGCCAACAACTTTAAATAGTTTTACATTTCTACATCAATTTTAATTTGATTAATGTCATACGCAATGCTTCATGGGTTTGTAGTTCTTTCCCTCACTAAAAGTTCGCAGTCTTGTAACTTTGTCTTTTTATATGATTTTCATTTACTTTTTTGTTTCAAATCAGAGTTTGTAATATTGTGATTCTCCTCGTAGCTGGTTGGTTTGGTTAATCGCGTATAATGCTTTAGCAAAGACTTTAAAAAAAAATCCCTATGGGAAAAATGAATGGAAAAATACTTCCAGGATCAGTGCAGCTCTCTGATTGGTGGAGATTTCTTTGCAGAATCATGGGTAACGTAGTTTCTCACTATGAATTCCATTGTTAAACATGAGTCGGCTTCAACAAAAGCATATACCGTCGATTAACAATCTAAGAGCTCACAACTGGTCTGTTTTCAAATGTTTATAAGTTATTAAAAATCTGTTTCTCTATGGAGAGAGTTTTTACTTCCGGAACAGACAGCTGCACTCTATAACGCTCACAACTCCCGTGAATTTCTTGCTTCATCCAGCTTCTGCAAGGAAAACGCTCCTTGGTGTGTTTCTGGCCAAAATCCCCCTCGCTCGCTGAAATAAAGCCAGCATCATCAGAAGACGGCGCTCTGGGTGTTGAAGGAATCGAATACACGCGCTTTTGTATGTTCATTGAGTTCAAATTGACCCCTTTTCCTCTAAAGGTCCAGTAGTCTTTCCACAAATGGATTTTTGATCCATTAAAAGAAAAAAACGCGGGAGAAAGAAGGCCTCTCCTTTCAGGTTGACAGCAGGGGAATTCTGGGATGTGTTGCCAGTGGCGACCACAGGATGAACTTGAGGAACGTCAGCGAGAGCGTTGGCCGAAGCGGAGCTCAAATATATCTGCTCTTTGATTCCCACAGACAGGAGAGAAGCTTATTTTAACGTTCCAGAGGTTGAAAGTGCACTGCCAGCGTTTCAGCGTTGCTATAAAAAGATTTATACCCAAAAAAATAAAAACAACTCGGGCTGAAATATAAATACTAATCACATTTCATGGGTTTGTTCGGTCTGGTTTAACTGGTGTTTCACAAATTACAGGCATCAGTTGATCGCTGTTATGTTTTATTGCAAAATCTTGATTCAGAACAGACTTCATTTGCAGAATTGGATGAATTTGTATTTATAAAACCCTCCTGTTGCGTTGAAAATATGGCTACTGGGTTTGTGTTGGGGTTAAATTGACCCACATTGGTTTCCATGCAGTTTGCCAACAATAAACACTACGAAAACACCAAAGAGTCATGTTTTCACATTAAAACCTTTGTTGTAGCTTGTTGGACGCAAAAAAAAAAAAAGAAAAGAAAAGAGAAAAAATTAACTATGGTGATTGATTTTTTGGCAAATTGCAATGGGGGTCAATTTGGTGGCCATCGTAATCATCAAATTGTGTTCAGCCTTTCCAAAACAGATTTATGTTGAATCTTTGCTTTTACATTCATCACCCCAAATGAGAAAAATCCACCAAATTTCAAGAAGAAATAAATAGTTTAACCAGCATTTCCAACCAGTTTAAACATCAAATATGGGTCAAATTGACCTGCAATACAATAGGAGGGTTTTAAAAACTGTAGTTTGTTTTGATAAGTTATCATGTATTTCATATTTTAGTCTTTGACACTAAAGGTTTTCTGAGAATCTTTGCTGTTTTTCAGAGTGTTGATTTTTGGCGAATTGCATGGAAACCAATGGGAGTCAATTTGACCCCGACACCATTGCAGTCACCAAATTGTCTTCAGCCTTTCCAAAACGCGTCTATGTCTTGAAACTTTGCATGCATGTTCAAGACCCCAAATAAGAAAAATCCACCAAATTTCAAGAAGAAATAAATAGTTTAACCAGCGTTTAAAGCAGTTTAAAATATGGGTCAATAAACAATAAATAAAAAAAAAAAATAAAATTATAAAAATATAATAATAAACATTTTATTTGTTTAACAATAAAACAATAACGTATTCTCAAAAAAAAAAGTGTTTGTGTCATCTTGTAGAGCACAGATTCACTGCTGTAATATCATAATGTTGTTTATTTTAATGCACGGTGGTCAGAATGTCTAGAGTACATCTGCTGAAACAAACGTGAGAAATGGTTGTTTTTCTACGTCCATTTCTTTCCGAGCCAAACCCTGATGGAGGCCGCTCTCCCGTGGCATGCTGGGAGTTTTCAGCGCAACCTGAGAGGGTGACGAGGCAACCGCACGCTGGAGACACACCGGGACTGTCATCGACGGGAACCCAGAGTTTGACGAACTGCTTCCCTCTTTTGCAGGGCCAGGCCCGTTCCAGAGCTCCGGCCGTCTGAATGGAGGCTTGTGTTTGTACCGGAAAACTTCACACGGGAAACTTCACACGCGTCTAAATCACGCAGGTAAAGGCCGGTGAGGACGCGGATGCTGAGCTGACTTAAAACAAGCACACATCTGAGGCTCAGATTGCTTCATACTGACTGGGTGGCCAGTGTGGATGTTTAGTGAAAAAAACGCACACTTATGCTTTATTGTCCTTATTTTATTGTCACATAATTTATAGACAGATAATACATTTTTTTCTGTATAGCTTTTAAGTATAAAAATGATATATATAAATTTAAAAATGTGTGTATGAATATAAAAATAAAACAAAAATATAAAAATAAGTAACTAATTAATAACTTATAATAAATAACTAAAATATTAAAATATTTATACCGACAATTTAGATATATATTTATTTTGTTTTTCTAAAAGGCCTTCAAATTAAACTTATGTATATTCTTAAAGAATGTATGAATATTAAGTGTGTGTATGTATATATATATATATATATATATATATATATATATATATATATATACTGTATGTGTGTGTGTGTGTGTGTGTGTGTGTGTGTCTATATATTTATGTATGCATGTGTGTGTGTATATATGTATATATGTATGTATATTTATATATATATAAATATATATCACATAATTATAATTATTTGTGTATTTATTATATATAGTATTTATTTTATATATGTTGCATTTAGATATTTTTGTTTATTTTTAAGTTTTATGTGTTTATATATATATATATATATAAATAAACTCAAATATATAATATTAAAATATAGTCATACTGACAATTTAAATATATTTATTTAATTTTTTGTTGAAGGCCTTAAAATAAACTTATGTATATATATTAATACATTTATACATAAAGTTATATATATATATATATATATATATATATATATATATATATATATATATAAAATATTTATTACTATAATTAATTTTTTTATTTAGTTTCAAGTGCAAGCAAAAGCACGCACATTAATCTCAAATGGGTGCTCGACTAAAAACAAGTAGAAAAATTGAATGTAAAGTCAGCAACATCAAAGCTCCAAAAGAATCAAAAATTTATTACACGCTATGCGAAAGTTTTTTAAATAATTTTTTTACACTTTTGGAGCTTTGGTGTTGCCGACTTTACATTCAATTTATTTAGTTTTAAGGAAATTAAAAAATATAAAAGTATTATTATGCATTTATATTTATGCAGTTTAAATATATTTATTTTATTTTTTTCTAATGTCTTAAAAATAAAGAATTCTATATTTAAATAATGATTTATTTCTAAGATGTTCTAGAAATAGAATTGAGATATGAATGTGTGTGTGTCGAGGCGTTCTGACAGGGATGGCAGTATTTCTGCAGCCAGCGGGATTGTGGGATGGATCGACTTCCTCTGAGCACAGCTGAGTTTCACTGCGCTTTACTGTAATTCTACAGCCAAACCCGAGCAAAAATTAAAAATTAAAACCTTCACCTTTTGTCAGCGGGGGGACGGAGGAAAAACAGCGTGAGCAGCAAATGACAAGAAAACGCCATCATAGCGTGTCAGCAGATGAACCATGCTTTCCCATAATGCACTGGGGCGAGACTGAGCGGATGATTCAGTTATCGGAAGCTGTTTAAAATTTCAACATCAACTTACTGCCATTTGACATCATTTAAAGTCTTTATTTCTACTCTTTATTGTTTATAAGGTTGTTGATATAGTTTATAAATGCTGTTTAAAGTAGTTTCAGGTGAACTATAGCATGAACGGCTTCAAATCTCATGTAAAGCATCTAATATGCAGGATCAATAGATTGATTGTTTTGTCATTTCTTGATTTGTGCGACAAAAGCACAACCAATTAAATATTTACAAACACTAAAAAAAGAGAATAAATTACGTTTATAAATAAAATAAATTGTTAAATAAATTATATTTATTTATTAGACATTCTAAAAAAATTAATATATTTTAATTTAGTTATTATTAATTAAGTTTATTTATTAAGTAGATTAAAGGAATTAAAAAAAGATATTATATATTTATTTAATAAATGGTTGTCTGTATCTGCATTCAGCAGTTTTTGTGTTTTACAGCCTTAATTCTACTTTACACACGTAACACATAAATACATGCATGAGCGAGAGTGTATTTCACATGGAAACTCTTCTCCTCAATGTATACCGTGTTTCAGTGCTGTTATGGAAAAGTAATTGCAGTAATTTTCTGGGGAATGACATGCCTCATGAGCTCAGGGGCTTTCCCTGCAAAACGCCAATGGAAACACTTCAGAAACACTCTCACCTTTCCACAGAGAATGACACACACACACACACACACACACACACCTCAAACCAATGCACTTACTCAAACAAAAAAACACATCGACCTATCTGTGCTTCTGTAGGTGGCTCAAGGAATATTCAGGGTTAAAGTGACAGTATTTGTGGCATGTAAAAAGGAGGTTTAAAAGCAGAAATGTGTTTTTGTTAAAGCACTTGCATTAATTATTCAGTGAAAATGTTTGTTATTTGATCCGGGAAGTCGTGCAAATCATCCATTCTAGGTGAATGAATTTATACTGACATAATTCCTGTGGGTGGAGACTGTAGAAATACACTTTATGTAAACCAGTAGTTCCATCACGTCCCATCATACAAGAGTTTCCGAGTTCATGTATTTAGTTATTTTTAAAGAACATGTGTTATTAAAACAAACTTAATAAATAAATACATTTTATGTTTTAATTTTTTATAATTTATATATTCCATTTTGTTTAGTTTAACTTGGAGTATTAAAATAACTAACACTAATAAATAAAATAAAAAATAAAAAACTATATCTACATGTTAAAAAACTAATGGAAATGACAAAAACACAACAAAATAACAAACAAAAAATTAATCGAAATTCTGTAGACATTTAAAAAAATACATAAATTTAATTAAATTACATTAAAGTGAAAAAATTAAATCTAATTGAATTTATTATCAAAAACTGAAGTTATATCAATGATAAAACTGCTGTGAATCTATAAATGAACACTGTAAAAAATGTACTGTAGAATTTACAGGATGTTACTGGCAAAAAAGTTGCCAATAAAATCTTGTAAAAATGATGTTAATTGCTGTAAAATGGATTACAGTATAATACTGCAAAGCAAATCACAGTTAATTGCTGTATGTGAAATACAGTAATTTGTAGTATTTTTTACAGTAACATTGAATTAAACTTGTAGTTTATATTACAGCAATATTTTGTAATCACACGAAAGTACAGTATTTACCTGGCAACAAAAGTTGCCAAATCCAAGATGATGTTGTAATAATTTAACAATGAAAATGCTGCAAAGAATAATTTTAACAGTAAACTTTTAAAATACTGATTTAAATGAATTATCATGAGAACTATCTTAATACATTTACAAATGAATAAAAACCAAGTCAAAGTATTAAAAATATTTATTAAAATTGGCAGAAAGACATTGCAAGGCTTTTACTGGTAAAAATAAAAATATCAGTCTTTCAACAGTTAAAATCATAAAAATAACATAGCAGCACAAAATAACTATTATATCACAAAAAATAAGCCATATTCTGAGTAGAACATTAACTCTCTATAAAAAAAATTAAGGTCAATCAACAGAATTTGTATAATTTTGGTTAAAGGATTAAAATAAAATGCTGGAATCAACATTATACCACAAATTCTATTGTTTGAGCTTATGTTATATTAAATTTAGAATATTCCTGCAAAAGACAATTTAATAAATACATACTGAAAGTCCATCAACTTTCTGAGATGAGCACACATGAGGGTTGTCCTCTTCTCTGAGACCTTTCCACTTGTTTTGCCTCTGTATCCGTCTTGTATCCAGTGAGTGTTGTGATTCCAACAAAACATCTGCACATAAAAACAAGCAGAAGCTTTAGAATAAAGTTCAGTATTGAATGAAACTAGCTCAATAAAATAAATGTAAAAATGCCACTTATGCAATACAATCAGCATTTACCACTACTTAAACTAAATAAGTAAGCTTTTTCACAAATGAAATTACTCAAGTAAAACATGTTACCTTTGATATAATTAACGTGTGTATAATGGGACGCCAGGCTGAAGTTGTAATAAGACTGAAAATCCAGCCGCAAAGTTGAGATATGAATTCACAACCATGTGACCCTCGAACAGGCCTAGTCAAAAGCCACTGGGTGCACCTGAAATGAATAAATATAAGCAATAATGTAACCTACAATACAGTATTTCAATATAAAATGTAATCTAAGATACAAGTTTATCAAATGATTTACAACAGAATTAATACATTACCTAATATAATCAGCTTCAGAGTCTTGAAGCATAAAATATTTCTCCATATCAGCTGCTATTCTTTGCACCTACAAGAAATAATGAAAATTATCTTGATTTAAAAAAAAAAAAAAATGCATTTACATAAATGAGACCAAAATGAACACCCAAAAAGGCATATATTTTAAAATAAACTCTTACATTTGATTAATAAATTCAATTATAACAATACATTGTAGAACTGTACCACCAATCAAATTAAATAATTTATAATGCAAAATTACAACTGTGTTATGACATTAATGTTTTACATTAATTTTTGAAATTACAAATAAGAAACGTAAAAATGCAATGATACTTTTTAAACGTGAAACTAAACCGCCATTAGGTGGCAGCAAATAATTTAATGAGTGAGTCAATTGAGTCATTCATTGAACCGATTCGTTCAGGATGCTGAATCATTCAGTAAAAACACTGCTGAGTTTTGTTTTGATCTTTGTTTGGAACGATTTTCGTTGGTGAAATAGAACAACAGTCAATATTGTGTCTAAATAGTAAGTAACTTAATGTTAACTAATTGTTTATTGAACTATGTAACATTTGCAATCGTGATAATCAGCAACAGATCACTTATGCTACTTAATAATATCATGTGTTATAAATAAACTCAACAGTGTGAACATTTACCTCATGTTTCTTCCGTGAGTTTATGTGTGCTGTTAAGGTTATTTGTTTTGATGTTGAATGTAATAAAATCAGAATCAGTCTTGCATTTCGATGCTTCCCTAGGTTAGTTTTTTATTTATTTTTTTTCACTCAAGTTTTAATCATGCTAACTTGTCCAATCGGTCCAATCTGCTCCAGTTGCTGGATTTCAGATTTGAATGATGCGCGCGCAATCCCATAATGCCACACTACAGTAAAATAGTGTAAAAAACAGGAGCTACAGTGATAACACCTGCTTCTTGTAAATTAATTACAGTTGACATGGAAATATACAGTTAACAACTGTAAAACCTTATTTGACCCATAATGCATTGCGAATTACAGCTACATCTTGTAAAATGGTTAAACAGTAAAATTCTGTAAAATTTTGCTGTAGAAACTACAGCAATTTTTTTTACAGTGAAGGACTCATTTATAAGCGTTCCAGTCTTGAATGAAAGTGTTTTTTTGAGTGACACTCGTGCACACCTGTATTGTGGTCATTCTGTAATAGTTTCGTCATCATTAAACCAGTAGTTCGACTCTTTTTCTCTCTTGAATCTCCGTCTGAAGGCTCGAGGAAACCTTCTGCATGACTAAAAATAACCTGCGCTTGATTAATGAGCTTCAAATGGGAGTTTCCCATGCATGAAACACGCCGGTGGTCAGCGGGCCGTAATTCTGCGTTTAAACGCTGAACAAATAACCAGAGAGTCCATGTGTCCTGCAGCCGGAGAGAGAGAGACACATGTCTGTCCATCTTCTGCTGCTCCGTGTGTCTCACAGCTGGAGTCAGGAATGTTTCCTACAGCGCATGATCATCTCACATCTGCAGACGGCAGGCCGCTGGGGCCAAACCCATTAAAAACCAGTCTGCAGGTGAAGTCCTGGCCTCGTCAAGCTTTAAAAGCAACCAAATCATGTATAAAATAGTAGAACATACAGGTGCATTCTAGAAATGAGAAACTGTAGGAAAACATGCTTATAATATAATACAAATAATGTCACAAATTCCTAATGGTCCTTAAAACACACTTAATTTTCTTGGAGAAAAAAATTATAAATCATATCTATCTATCTGTCTATCTGTCTGTCTGTCACTATCTATCTAAACTGATATATATATATATATGTGCAACTGTACTGTATAATGTATTTTGAAGGGCCTAATGAACCCTTAAAATAGGCTTACTGTTCATGAAAATGCTAAAAAAGTATTTAAAAAATGCAACCTATTAAAAAGGACTAAACATAAAATGAAACCCCAATAAATGCACAATAAAAATAAAACAAACATTGAATTAATAAGTTAACAAACAAACTAACAAACAAACAAATAGGGAAAAAGAGGGAAAATATCATAAAAAAATGTCACAAAAAATCTTAATGGTCCTTAAAATAGGCTTATTATCTTGAAAGTGTGAACAATATTATATAAAAATATATTAAAAAAAAATATTTTTTTCTTTTAATTTGGAAGTTAAATATGTTTATGAAGGAAAAAAAAGAGAGAAAAGAATGAAAACACAACAAATGCACAATTAAATAAATAAATAATACAAGTATAAAAAAACACACAAATGAACTGAAATGGAAATGGAAAATTTACTAAAATGTCATAAAATTAATGTCACAAAAAATCTTAATGGTCCTTAAAACAGGCTTAATTTTATGGAAAATGTTAACAATATAAAATAAATGAATATAAATTTCTTTTGATTTTGAAGTTGATTTTGGACATGTTTAAAAGAAACCTAATGAAGAGGAAAAAAATCTAGAATGAAAACACAACAAATGCACATTTAAATGAGCAAATACATAATAATAATAATAGAAACTCTAAAAAAATAATACAACATTTATATGTATTATGGTAATGAGAAAATGGGGCAAATTAAATATCATAAAAATAATGTCACAAAAATAAGTTTTATTTATTTATTTTTGAAAATTTGAAAAATATTATATAAAAAAAATCTAAATATTTTTTTTCTTTTGATTTCAAAGTAAAATGTGACCTGGGCATGTTTTGATGATATTCATCACCCGTGTGCATGCAAATATTTTCGGCTGCATGAGCGCGTATGAGAATGGATGTTTCGGCGAGTGTCCCACCAGACAAGCTGAACATAAATAAACCGAGCTGCTGCTTTTTCTGAGGAGCGAAAGACACAGATGTATGGAAAGAAAGAAGAGAGAAGGCGAAAGAGAGAAAGACGGGGCTGGTTTGGGGGTGAAGGGTCAGACAGCAGCTTTATGGGCCGTGCCTGACGCTTCACCAGACCAAACTATTCAAAGCGGCTCAGAGAAACTAACAGGCAGATGTCTGGGATGTTCCACAGATGGAGATCAGACTCCACCTGCGCTGCTGTGCTGTGCTGCCAAACTCATTCGGACCAAACTCCTCCTTACATGCCCTGAATAACTAAACCTTATTAGTGGAATTAAATATTTATTAGAGATTTAAAGATTTGTTTCAATGACATAACTGCACATTTTCCAAATACTAACGACATGATGCCTTTTATTAGACAGGACAATTAAAAGGATAGGAAACCAAGTGGGAGAAACACACTTCAAATGAGCTCATGAATGAATCACCATTTTTGAACAAATCAGTTGAGTGAATGATTCAGTGTCTCACTTATAAAAACAGCCACTTGTTTAGTTCCTTAATGAATCAGAACATTTGAATGAATCAGTCGAGCGAATGATTCAATGTCTGATTTATAAATATGGCCATTTGTTTAGTTCCTTAATGAATCAGAACATTTGAATGAATGAGTCGAGCGAATGATTCAATGTCTCATTTACTTGTTTAGTTCCTTAATGAATCAGAACATTTGAATGAATCAGTCGAGTGAATGATTCAATGTCTCATTTATAAATACGGCCACTTGTTTAGTTCCTTAATGAATCAGAACATTTGAATAAATCGGTTGAGCGATTGATTCAATGTCTCATTTATAAATACGGCCACTTGTTTAGTTCCTTAATGAATCAGAACATTTGAATGAATCAGTCGAGCGAATGATTCAATGTCTCATTTACTTGTTTAGTTCCTTAATGAATCAGAACATCTGAATGAATCGGTTTAGCGATTGATTCAATGTCTCATTTATAAATACAGCCACTTGTTTGGTTCCTTAATGAATCAGAACATTTGAATGAATCAGTCAAGCGAATGATTCAATGTCTCATTTATAAATACGCCCACTTGTTTAGTTCCTTAATGAATCAGAACATTTGAATGAATCAGTTGAGTGAATGATTCAATGTCTCATCTACTTGTTTAGTTCCTTAATGAATCAGAACATTTGAATGAATCAGTCGAGCGAATGATTCAATGTCTCATTTATAAATACGGCCACTTGTTTAGTTCCTTAATGAATCAGAACATTTGAATGAATCAGTTGAGCGAATGATTCAATGTCTCATTTCTTTTCTTTTTTTTTCTTTTTTCTTTATTTATATAGCACAATTAAAACAACACAAGGTTGACCAATGTGCTGTACAGTAACAGCTAATACAAAGAGGACCATATCACAGAAGGACAAAGAGGACAAAGGAAATGATAAAAAGACAAGTAAAACAAACGTCATAAGGTAACGAACCCCAGTATTGTAAGTACAGTGCGATCAGCCAAAAGCTAATTCTAATAAATACAGTTTCAAATTTCTTTTAAAAGACCCCAATGTAGGTAGGAGTCTAAGATGTAACGACAAGCTATTCCAAAGCTTTGGGGCCATCACTGAAAACGCCCGATCACCACACAGCTTTAACCTTGACCTGGGGACAACTAGGATCATCTGATTAGATGACCTTAGGTTTATGAACCTGTATGAGATCTGATAAATAAGAGTGTGCCAGATTGTGTAGGACTTTAAATACTAAGGTAAGTAATTTAAAATCAACCCTATGGTGAACTGGAAGCCAATGTAAAGTGGCTAAAATAGGTGTTATATGCTGATGTTTACGGACACCCATCATTAATCTCGCAGCAGCATTTTGCACTAGCTGTAAGTGAGATATCAATGATTTGCTCACACCTGCATACAAAGAATTACAATAATCCAGTCTAACAAAAATAAAAGCATGAATAAGCTTTTCAAAATTGCTGGGTGACAGAAACGGTTTTACCTTGGCTAATAATCTTAAATGAAAGAAGCAGGACTTAACCACTAACTTGATCTGTTTATCAAATTTCAGAGAAACATCAAACTGAACCCCCAGATTCTTAACTACTGATTTATGGAAAGGAGCCAAGTTTCCCAAATCAGAAAGGACTTGGGACTCAGAATTTCCGAACCAGATTACCTCGGTCTTAGTTTCATTTAAATTTAGGAAGTTTGCTGACATCCATAATTTAACTTCCTGCCGGCAGTTTAATAAAGATGTAATTGAGCTCTTATCGTGCTTCCGCAAAGGAAAGTACACCTGAGTATCGTCGGCAAAACAATGGAAAAAAACTCCATGCCGTTTAAAAATAGAACCCAAGGGCAGCATATACAACAGGAACAAAACTGGACCAAGGATTGAACCTTGGGGAACACCACAGTGCAATGGAGCAGATTTAGAATAGGATTGACTAATATTAACCGAAAAGGATCTGTTAGAAAGAAAAGACCT